>NW_027367834.1:0-54499 GCF_046119375.1 Phyllobates terribilis
TTTGACACGCTACGTCGATATGGCATGAGCCTTAACCCCGAAAAGTGCGTATTCGGAGTGACCGAGGGGAAGTTTTTGGGATTCCAAATTAGTTCAAGGGGAATCCATGTGAATCCCTCGAAGATCCAGGCAGTACTTGACATGAAGCCACCATGGACAACGCACGAGGTGCAGAGGTTCATGGGGTCGGAAAATTATTCAGGGAGATTTTACGCAAAGCTCGCCGAGCGCAATTTACCTTTCTTCGAGATACTAAAGAAGCCTAAGAAATTTGCTTGGACAGAAGAGTGCGAAGCCGCATTCACAAGCCTCAAAGAGCACTTGGCTAATTTACCAACACTCTCATCACCCATTCCCGGAGAAACATTGCAGGTATACCTCGCATCTAGTTCGAGGACAGCTAGTGCGGTCCTTTCCGCGAGCATCAAAAGCCCATCTACTTTGTCAGCAAGGCCCTTTCACCGACAGAGGGGCGATACTCACCAGTTGAGAAAATGGTTTACACCCTCGTCATGGCAGCACGTCGACTAAGGCCGTATTTCCATGCCCATACCATACAAGTCCTCACGGACCTCCCGTTGCGAGCAGTACTTCATCGGCCCACCTTATCTGGCCGGATGACAAGTGGGTCGTCGAGCTCTCTGAGTTCGATGACAAATACCAGCCTCGACCATCCATCAAATCTTAGGCTTTAGTAGACTTCATTGTTGAAACTAGCTTCCAAGGTCATGACGGATCCTCTTGCTTGGCGCCAAGGCTATGGAGGCTCTTTGTGGATGGCGCAGTAAACAACGACGGGTGCAAGGTAGGAATAGCTTTATTCTGGCCCGAGGAGGACCTGTACGAGCATGCCATAACGCTCGATTTTGAGGCAACCAATAATGAGGCAGAATACGAGGCGCTTATCATCGGGCTAGAGATAGCCCTCGAGGAGCAGGTAGAGGTGATAGAATGCTTTTGTGACTCTGAAGTAGTAGTCCAGCAAGTCCAAGGGGTATACGAGACGCGAACAAGCACCCTACCTCAATACCAAGAACGAGTGGCTCGATTGCGTGAGATGTTCAAGCATTTTCTCATAACCGCCATCCTACACGATGAGAATGAGTAGGCAGATGGCCTGGCCAAACTAGCCTCCAGGGCAAAGCTAATCGACACAAGGCATGAAGGAAAGTCACGGACGATCTGGTATAACACAGCTTGCGCCAAGTCCATCTCCGATCAATTGGAACTCATGACCATCGATCAACCCAGCGAGGATTGGAGAACCCCCATACTCGGATATCTTGCATAGACAAACATCCCAGAAGATCCACGAGAACGAAAACGCCTTCAAACCAAGGCCTCGCGGTTCTTCGCATGCCAGGGCGAGCTATACAAATTAGGGATAATGTCCCGAGAGCTAAGATGCTTGTCACGAGAAGAGGGTAACAAAATGCTCGTCGAGCTGCATGCAGGGTTATGTGGGATGCACACAGGCTGGCGATCTCTGGTGTTCAAAGCACTACGACATGGCCATTTCTGGCTATCCATGCGCGAGGACGCAATGACCATTTCTCAATCATGCAAGGCCTGCCACGCTCATGCTCCATCATGTCATTAGCCGGGGGTCGAGATGCAGAAAATGTCAGGGCCTTGCCCCTTCTCCATGTGGGGTTTAGACTTGTTGGGACCATTCACACCAAAGGCACCGGGGCAACTAGAGTTCATCATCGTAGCTATTGATTACTTCACCAAGTGGATGGAAGCAATACCCCTGGCTCGCACAAATGTCCAAGCCGTACAAAAGTTCCTGTGGAAAAACATCATCTTCCGGTATGGGCTCCCACAAGACATTGTGACAGATAGAGGACCACAGTTCAACACACCAAAGCTTGTCGAGTGGTGTAAAGACCTTGGTATCAGGCTGAAATTTGCCTCGGTGGCTCACCCTCATTGTAATGGGCAGGTTGAGGCTGCCAATAAGAGCATCGTCACAGATTTAAAGAAGCGGCTAGATGGTGCACGAGGATGTGGGCCGAGAAGCTACCGCTTGTACTATGGGCAAACTGAACAACCGTGAAGAAAGCCACAGGAGAAACACCTTTCGCGTCTGCATACGGTATCAAAGTAGTGGTACCGATCGAGCACCTATTCCCGACAGATAGAATCATCTAGTACGATGATGGTGAGAACGTCGAGAAGATGGTGCAGGAATTACAGCTTCGAGAAGAGGCCCGCGAGTTAGCAACTATAAGAGCAACAAACCGCGAGGCTTCGCCAAGGGTGACTTGGTTATGCGCAAGACAGAAGGGGGTAAGTTAGACCCCAATTGGGAAGGGCCATACATCGTCGAGGCCGAAGTAGCGCCAGGGGCTTACAAGCTCAAAGATAGTGCTGGGAACCGCACCGCAAACTCATGGAATGTGATGCGGAACCGTAAGTACTACTCTTAGCACCCGCACGCCTCGCCAAAAAGGTACGCAAACAACTTACTCACACCTATTTAATATTTCAACGCATAATTAGAATATTGTCATATACCCGCTAAGTACCAAACATGCAATAACGCTACTCGTGCACAATAGGCGAGGCAATACGTTAGGGCTCGTTGAAGCCTTAATGACACCCAAGATACAAGTGAGAGAGCCATACTGACTCGACCGCATAAGGTACGAATAACAAACTAACATACGTGCAAGGACACGAAATACATTTGCAAACCTAACTCATGGTCATTTTTCTCACAGTACTATGACACCTTATTTCGGCTGTGTCCTTGGGGCACGAGGGCCTTGATCCAGTCATGAGCCAATTACACTTTGTTCGGCTGCGTCCTTGAGACAAGAGGGTATCAAGCCAGCCATGATCCAATGGCACCTTATTTCGGTTGCGTCCTTGGGGCACGAGGGCCTCGAGCCAGTCATGAGCCAATTACACTTTGTTTGACTGCATCCTTGAGACACGAGGGTCTCGAGCCAATCATGATCAATGACACCTTATTTCAGCTGCGTCCTTGAGACACGAGGGCCTTGAGCCAGTCATTAGCCAATTACACTTTGTTCGGCTGCGTCCTTGGGGCACGAGGGCCCCGAGCAGTCACGGTCAACTATCCCTAGCTGAGACTGCGCCCTTGGGACACGAGGGTCTTGAGCCAGTCAAAAGCACCAAGCAAGGTACATACCTTCAAACTCATGCAAAATTTAAACATACAAAGCAACGATCTTAAATGCAGTCCCTTTCACTACTCAGGGATAACTATGCATCATTATCAGCTTGGACTGCATCCTTGGGGCAAGAGGCCTCGAGCCAGTCGCAAGCACAATGCAAGGTAAAACATCTTTTTCACTCTCATAAATTCCGAGTACGACTCGACGATCATAAATGCCTTACCCCTTGCTCCAAAGGGATAACTAGACATCATCATCGGCTTGGACTGCGTCCTTGGGGCACGAGGCCTCAAGCCAGTAGCAAGCACAAATGTCAGGATCTAAGCCTAACCAAGGCAGAACGAATCACACCCTACACACTAGCTATGGCCTAAGCTAAGGTGCGATACATCGAGTACTATACAATACACGAGCATATTCTCGTCAATACATAACGTTCCATAATAATCACAGGGACATTTCACACATACTACACCAGAGGATTAGAGGGTCCACGACCCGATCAAACAAAGTTGAGTGAGAACATAACTAGAAGGCAAATATAGCTCGAGCACCAAGCACATTACTATCTTGTATTTTACGAAAGCAATTTATGTCATGCCGATGTCTATCATTTCGGTCCTGAATTGACCTTGTTAGCATTTAATAGTTTGTTACGATACTCTCCTATTTGATGATTGCAATTTCAGTGATGTTTTGAAACATGTATGTATTTAACACCACCCACAACCCCGTTCAATACCTTTCCTCGCATACGCCTACGACACATGGTCGAAAAGGCAGGGGGTGGAAGGCTGGGTTGTGGAAGAAGAATATAGCGAAGGCAAGAAAAACAAGCAATAATATGTCAAACCATCATAGTTTACCAAAATAGCCATAGCAAAAGCTAAAGTTAGGTTGCAAATCCCAAGGGGTAATAAGAGTTACATATATTCTTAACATAATCATGGGGCAAGCGAGGAGTGAGGAGTTGAAACCGTTGAGGCCCTCTTCGCAGCTATCATGGCACGCTTAACCCTTGCAAAAGCCTCCACACCACTAGGAACCTCGTTTTCTCGACCAAGGACATGAGCACTTGCAATAGGAACAGTAGTAACACTCCAGGCCTCGAGGGTCTTGTCGTTGTCCATAGAATAATCTCCGAGAGGGGCCGGGATGTACTCGGTAGGGATCAAGGGGTAGCCGTACAATTTCTTGCGGTCAATTTTGAAGTTTAGGAGACACTGCTTGGCCGCCTGAAGCTTGGCCACCTCGCAAAAGGTGTTCACCTGATACTGCGCAAGAAATTGTTGCCAAGAATCCTCGCGATGGCCAGACGCATACTGCTCAATGGCTTCCTGTAGGGATTGCACGAGCAGCCTCTCTTGATCCCCCAACACCCTCTAGAACTCGTCCTCTGCTTTCTTCCTCCCCTTGAGCTCCAGGGCCAACTCGAGGTCCAACTCCTTGATGCGCTTATCTTTCTCATCGAGGGAAGTTTGAAGGAGCGCCTTCTCGTTGGCCTCGTCCTCTTGAACCCTACTCATCGACGCCCTCAGCTCATTAACAGTCCTTTCAAGCTCACTGTAGCTCTGCGATAGCTCGGCCGAAGCGCATTGAGTTCGGCCGTTGAACTTAGTTAGGGCAGCCATGTACAAGTGGAAAGCCTGGAGAGAAGAAACCGTTAACAAAGATCAAAGGAAAACACAGACCTGAACGAGGAGCTCGAGATGACTCACCCCTGTGACTAATTGTGATTCAACGACCGTCTCATCCTCGGTCATATTCCTTATAATAGGCAGAGGAGAAGGGATGGGAATGGCTCGCGCCAGAACTTGATCAGATAACTCAAGAGTCAGAAGGAATCCTTCGATGCTTCGGCTCGTTGACACGTCTACAACATTCAAGGGACGGGGCTCGTTGGCGTCCTTGTCGAGCTCTCGGGATCAGCCGTCCTCTTCCCCGCATGCCGCTTCTTGCGAGGCTGTGACGAGGTCTTCGAGGACAAGGCCCTCTTCTTCTTTACGTGCTCAGAGAGAGGGACGTCGTCATCAGGAAGGACGTCTATTGGTGGCAGCCGAGCCTCCTCGGCGTTCGGTTGCATGAGCACCACGTGAGACGGATGGTGGTGTGGAGGCACCACGTGGTCTTCATTGTCTTCTATGTTCATAAAGTTAAAAGCCGTATCTGCATCATCAAGAAAAACAAGTCAGAAACATATGGGTATGTCAAAATAAGCACGAGATGTAACCTTAGGGAAGAATGTCCCTACTGCGAGGAGGAGGAATGAGGCTAAGTCCTTGACGAGCCAAGAAATCGATTTTCACAATATCATTATATCTATTTGGGTTTAATTTACGAAACGCGCAAAACTCTTCCCTAGTATTCTGAAGCTGCTTGACATTGTACATGGAGGTCCATTTGCTGACCCTAGACACGTGGATGCGGTGGTTCACCCGGTGCTCCCTGGGAGGTTTTACTAGGATCCATCGACGAGTCCAACCTGTCTCGTTGCCGGGCATCTTATATTGGACAGGGCTATACTTGCAAGTACACGTGATGAGTCCCCATATGTAATTTGTAGGTTTGTATAAGGACCAGAAGAGGTGGGCAGAAGGAGTATAGCCAATCTCTTGGCCACAAAGCTAAAAGGCGGTCATATGCCTCCAAAAGTTGGGGTGGACTTGAGTAGGGCTGAGTTTAAGCTCATTGAGGATATCTCGAATGAATTGAGGGATGGGCAACTGAAAACCTGCGAGCAGGGCGTGACGGCTGATGGGGAAGTAGAGACCATAGTTGTCGAGCATCTTCCCATTCGTAATCGGTAGGGTTAAGACCATCCCAGCAGGGAAAGGGATCTCGGTGGCGTAGTCCACTAAGTGGTGGGTCTTGACAGTCGAGGTCGAGACCTTCATTTGGTAGCCCTCGACCACGCAAGGTACCAAAGCAATACGCCCATCAAGAATGATCACAGGGGGGGATCGAGCAGGTACAATAGTAGGTACGGCCACATCCTCGAGCACTACTGGCTCTAGTGACGGTGGAAAAGTGTCATAAATACGGGTGATGGTTCGGGAGGCAGGTCCTCGAGTACTCGGTCCAGCCTCAGCTAGCGATTGACCCACATGGCCGCCGCCCCCAGAAAATGTCAGACGAGAGACCGTCGAGGATGAATTCTCCTCGAGGAAGCTCGACTCCTGAATAATCACCTCTGAGTCTCGAACTGAGGAAGTACTTCGAGCTGCGGCAAAGCTTGAAAAGTTAGTTCTCGAGGTCTAAGTTACCTCGCGGAGAGAAATGAAACATATCTCAAAGCCAGCTCTCGTCGAGTAGAAGAAAAGACGAGAGGGTGGAACCTTCGCGAGGTACCTCGAGAGCTGGTGATGTGACCTCACCTAACTTGACAGCTATAGACGAGGAGGAGGCTATGACTCTTAGGTCCACATGCCCGATTACTAGAGCACGAGCCAAAGCTATTCAAGCTGCGACTCAATCACTGGTGACAAGGCTCGTAGCAGGACAGGGACGTCCAACTACCGAGGATGGATCCATTATGAGCTTAGTTACAGTTGGGACGTCTTCACAGGCTGCAGAGTTTCCAGAGCTTACAGATTAGGGATATTGATCGCTATTCGCCTAGTTATTGATATTTCTAATTTATGACTTTTATCAGTATTTTTCCTAGACATTATTTGTTATTTTGAGAAGCATTAGGAGGCCTTTCTATGTATAGCATGGCCGACCTACTTATGTATTTTTAGGTCTTTTCTTCTCCAAGGCTTATCATATAAAAGCCCTAGAGAAGCCAGCCCTAGAACTCACGTTAATAATTCAGAACTTTTGTTGAGAGCTTTCTCCATCCAAAGTTGCATTAGCTTCATTCCTTGAATCCAAGATCGAGATGACTCTCTTGAAATTCATCCACCAGATTAAGATCGAGAAGACTCTCTTAATCTGCATCACTTCCGCATCGCCATCTTTTCATCTCTACAACCTTCCATCAGATCCGAGATCAAAGGAGGATTCGCCCTACTGCAGATTCATCGATCAATACCGGATAATTGAGGCCTTCTTCAACACAAGGTCACATCAACTGGCATCAGAGCCTTCGAATCTGTAAGTCGAATCGATTCCTTGATTATCACGACTGTTTTCTTGCTATTTCGTGTCAAAAAAAAATCCAAATTTTTTTTCCGACTGTTTTCTTGCTATTTCGTGTCAAAAAAAATCCAAATTTTTTTTCCGACTGTTTTCTTGCTATTTCGTGTCAAAAAAATCCAAAAAAAATTTCGACATAGTTTGTGTTGTTTTTCAATACTTCTGTAATCGAACTTTGTCAAAAAAAATCGTAACTCCGCTGTGTCGCATCTTCCCTGCCCCTTCCACACAACAAGTGCTTCTTGTTTTGATAATTTGGTGATTGAATTGTCGATTTAGTTCAAGCATATAGGTTAAGTTGTTTACTTGCACCTTCTTGCCTTGATCTTCAAGAACGACGGCTATTCTCAATTGAAAAACACAATTAGGGTTCTTGGCAATTTCTGTCATTAAAAAAAAAAGGCGAGATCTTTTGATTATAACAAAAAAAGAAGCCAGATCTCTTTGTGCCGAAATTACAAAAAAAAATAAAAAAAAACGGCAAGTGAATCTTTCCTTTTCTGCGGCAAGAAAATCTGCGGACAATCGGAAATTCTGCGGCAAGTGAATTGCCTCCGGTTTTAGGTCATTTGGTGTCCGTTTGTGACGCATAATATATAGAGTGAAAACGGCGTTTGAGGTTGTTTACGCACCGAAAACTGCGTTTGAAGTTGAAAAAGTGTGATTTTGGGGGTTTTGAACTTCTTTTTCTTTTTGTGTCGGTTTCTGCATTCTCTTTTACAGTTATCCTTCTTACAATTGTCGTGAGTTATCCGCTTTTGTTAGTTTACAGTTGCATAGCCGGGACGCCTAGGTTCACACCGGATTCAGTTCTGTTGCCTACCGTTATATCCGGGCGACTACAGTTGAGGTTTCTGTACGGGTATTAGAGTGCAGGCAGTTCTGTCTTGGCTCTTTAGGTCTTGTTAGCATCTAGGCTTATATTCCTGCGATTATATCTACACTTTGTTTGCTGAGTTATTGCTGCATTTTGTGATTGTTGTGTGCTTATCCTTCGCCTACACGCCCTCACGACCATATCAGCCTTGGTTTTTGTTGTGATATCTGGGATAGTTCGACTTCTTGTTCCTTTCTGTTGCTTGCTTGTGTTGCCTTTTGCTCTGTTGGAGGTTTCTGTTGTCTTTTCAGGATCATGGTGAACTCCGACGACGGACAGCACACTGGTCGTGTCGATCAGCTGGCGGCATCAGTTGAGATGTTGCTGGCAGCGCAACAACGTCATGAGGAGAACTTTGCCCGTCAAGACGCCAACTTTGCCGAGATGAAGGACATGCTGAGTCGGGCTTTCCCTTCTCCGTCGCCTAAAGATGACAACCAGAGTACCTTAGCTCAGAAGAAGAAGAAGAACGACAAGGGTATTCTGTTAGAGGAGTCTCCTACACAGCTTCAGCATAATGGTTCCAAGAAGAACAACCACGCACTTACCACACAGCAGCGTTCTAGGACATACCAGCGACAGCCTCTCGACTTTCAGGAGGAGGACGAGGATGCCGACGCGTCTTCAGAGGAGGACGAGCAGGTTCATGTCCATGCCTCTGGACACCAAACGAGGCGTACGCCTTTGCAGGCATCTGTCAGCAAGCCTCGGATACCATCCAACGTTCGTCAGAGTACAGGTACATTCCGAATCCTTCAATGTCCATTCTTTTGCTGACAATCAGAGTACAGTTTCCCCTGTTGGGTCAGATCCAGATGACAGGTTCCCAGAATACGACCTTGAGGATGAGGAGGAAGGGGCGTATGGCTTTACAGCAGGCTATCACCCACCCCTACAGGACCCACCAGAGCTCCAGTATCATCGTACAGGTTGGGTACCTCCTCCGCAGCAGCAAGAAACCAGAGCTGCTTACTATGCTGCACAAGGTTTCCCTTAACCACATCATTAGCAGCAGGATGCCGGTCCTCCAAGAGCGCAGCGACGGCACCCCCCAATTCTAGTTGGTCATCCGCAGCAACGACAACATCAGCAGAATTATTATGCACCTGCAGCTGGCCAACAAAGAGACACGCCACCACCCACCCATACAACTCGCCGTGAGATTAAGGTAAAGATCGAACCTTTCCTTGGTACTTATGACCCTTCTACTTTCATTGATTGGTTGCAGAGTACTAGCCATGTTCTTGAACACTGTCATTACGAGGAGCATGAGAAAGTGGAGATCGTTACCTTGCACTTTCAAGGAGCAGCGCGCACCTAGTGGAACCGACTGGTACAACAGCAGGCACGCATGGGTTGGCCACCTGTGACTGAGTGGCAACAGCTGGTTACGATCATGACCCGCAATTACGTGCCGACTACATACCGAGAGGACTTGAAGACGGCAATTGCACTTGCTACTCAAGGTCGAGATACGCCACAGGAGTTCTTTGCTCGACTTGAGGATATGTAGTTCAAGGCTGGGGTAAGTGTTACTCCTAATACTCTTCGCGTACGTTTTACTTCAGGTTTATCACAACCGTACAGGAATCAGATTGAGATCTTGCCAATTCGAGACCTCAACAATGTGGTGCAGACTGCGCAGAAGCTCTACCTTTAGGCGCAGGAACAGCGTCGTCGCCAACAGCCTTGGCAGTCTTCGTCTTCTCCTTCTGCAAGACAGGATCGTACAGGTACTGCGCCATCTGCGGCGCCGTGGGCGGCACCCCCTCCTTCTGCACGCCAGCAGCAACCGACCTCTGGACTGACAGGTCGTACGGATCGTTCTCGCGATCTGGAGTGTTACAAATGTGGTGGACGGGGACACTACAAGAAGGACTGCCCTAATCAGAAGCGTGTCCTCTTTTCTGCCCAAACTGCTGACTACGAGAGCCTTTCGGACGAAGAGGAGAACGTCCAGGAGGAGTCTGCAGAGTTGATAGAAGAGGTGATCAGGCCGAGCGACCATGATACGGATGTCACGCATTATGCCTTGGTCACCAGACGCGTCCTCAGCGTCAAGGAAGGAATTCCGCTTGACCAAAGGGAGAATTTGTTTCATTCCCGGTGCCGTGTTCAGAATGCGTCGCTGAGTCTGATTATTGATGGAGGATCTTGCTGCAACATCATCAATGAGAGAGTCGTCCGCGACTTCAACCTTCCGACGCAACCACATCCTCAGCCCTACGATCTACAGTGGATTTCTGACCAATGTATCTTTACAGTGTCCTGTTACTTTTTCTATAGGCCCTTATTCCGACACTGTCTTGTGCGATGTTACCCCCATGGATGCCACTCATATTTTGTTAGGGCGTCCTTGGTTTTTTGATCGTCGCGTCTTCCATGATGGGTTTTTGAACAGTTACATGTTCACTCACCATGGGAAGCGTGTGACGCTTTTACCGATGACCCCGACTGAGATTTTGCAGGACCAGGCTCTTAGACAGCGGAACAAAGCTCTCCAGGCTGCAGCAGACGCAGGAAAGACCATTCCGGAGTCCCCACAGCTTCCTGCTAAGGTAAGTGACCAGTCCATCAGTCTCACATTACCTAACTTTAATGATCATGGTCAACGGGTAAAGAAAAGCTGTCAAGAGTTGTGATCGTCAGAAGGGTGGAAAAGGGAGTTCTACTCTACAAGGCAGTTGTGAGAAGCGGCTTCTCTTGGCACGACACCGGACTGTCACCGACGTCATCCAAGGCAAGTCTCCTTGTTTCCTTGTTATTGCTCTCCCTACTTCCCTACCTGTTCCAGAGTCCGCACTCCCCTCTTGTATTTTGTCTGTTTTGCAGGAGTTCCAGGATGTGTTGCCGGACGACGTACCTGACGGCCTTCCGCCACTTCGTGGTATTGAGCACCAGATCGACTTGATACCAGGAGCCTCTCTCCCTAACCGGGCTGCCTACAGAACTTCTCCAGAGGAAACGAAGGAGTTGCAGAAGCAGGTGCAGGAGCTGTTGGATAAGGGGTATGTGCGCGAGTCGCTTAGCCCGTGCGCTGTTCCTGTTATACTGGTGCCAAAGAAAGGTGGTTCTTGGAGGATGTGCATGGACTGTCGTGCCATCAACCAGATAACTATCAAGTACAGACACCCTATTCCTCGCCTCGACGACATGCTTGACGAGCTCCATGGTGCGCAGTTCTTCAGCAAGATTGACTTGAAGAGCGGCTATCATCAGATTCGCATGAAGGAAGGGGATGAGTGGAAGACGGCTTTCAAGACGAGGTATGGTCTGTATGAGTGGCTAGTCATGCCATTTGGACTGACCAACGCGCCTTCTACGTTCATGAGGCTGATGAACCATGTCTTGCAAGCTTTTCTGGGTAAGTTTGTAGTAGTCTATTTTGATGATATTCTTATTTACTCTAGGACTTTAGATGAGCATGCTACGCATCTTCGCCTTGTTTTGGAGTGTTTGGGAGTAGAGAGCTTATACGCCAACATTGGCAAGTGTGTGTTTTGTTCTCCTTCTACAAACTTCTTAGGTTTTATCGTCAGCAAGGACGGTCTGCAGGTGGACGCAGAAAAGATCCGCGCAATCCAGGAGTGGCCACAACCAACCACTCCTACTCAGGTACGTTCTTTTTTGGGTTTGGCTGGTTTTTATCGACGGTTTGTTCGTAATTTCAGCACCATAGCCGCCCCATTACACGAGCTAACCAAGAAGGCCGCGTCTATCACTTGGCTACCACGACATGATGCTGCTTTTGCCGCCCTGAAGGATGCCTTGTGCAGTGCGCCACTGCTACAGCTGCCTGACTTCACCCGACGGTTCGAGATCGAATGTGATGCTTCTGATTTTGGCATCGGAGGTGTCTTGCTGCAGGAGAAACGGCCGATTGCCTACTTTTCCAAGAAGTTGGCTGGTGCACAACTGAATTACCCGACGTATGATAAGGAGCTGTACGCGCTGATTCGGGTTCTGAAGACGTGGCAACACTATCTGTGGCCAGCTGAGTTTGTGATTCACTCCGATCACGCTGCCCTTGCTTATCTGCGCAGCCAGGCCACTCTCAACAGACGCCACGCCCGCTGGGTGGAGTTCATGGAGACGTTTCCCTATCTCATTGTTCACAAGAAAGGTAAGGAGAATGTGGTCGCCGACGCCCTTTCTCGCAGGTACGTTCTCATCACTCAGCTACAGTCTCAGTTATTTGGGTTTGCATTGCTCAAGGATCTTTATGCTGTTGATCCTTTCTTTTCTACATTCTGGGAGCAGTGTAAATCCATTGGTCGTGAACATGCTACGTATTTTCTTGATGACGGATTTCTGTACAAAGGTGGGAAGCTTTGCGTCCCTTCATCCTCTGTCAGAAATTTGTTACTTGAGGAGGCACATAGTCGTGGTCACTTTGGTGTGACTAAAACGCTGACAGCACTTCGTGAACACTTCTTCTGGCCCAAAATGGCCAACAATGTTATGAAGTATTGCCAGAGTTGTGTGACATGCCATAAAGCTAAGGCCAGATCTAGTCCACATGGTCTCTACATGCCTCTGTCGATTCCAGCTGCCCCGTGGGAAGATCTCTCGATGGATTTTATTCACTGGGTTGCCTATGTCTCGACGTGGTAGAGATTCGATTTTTGTAGTGGTGGATCGGTTCTCTAAAATGCCACACTTCATTGCTTGTAAGAACACTAGTAACGCCACTGACGTCGCTAATCTGTTCTTCGATAATGTTGTGCGACTGCATGGTATTCCGCGCACTATTGTCAGTGATCGGGACACCAAGTTCGTCGGCCATTTCTGGAGAACCTTATGGGGTAAGCTTGGTACCAAGCTCTTATTTTCTACGAGCTACCACCCCCAGACGGATGGTCAGACAGAGGTGACCAACCGCACTCTTGGAGCCCTCCTTCGGACGGTTCTGAAGAGTAACCCACGCAGGTGGGAGGACTTACTGTCTATTGTGGAGTTTTCTTATAACAGGTGCAGGCACTCCACGACGAAGCTGACCCCGTTCGAGATTGTCTATGGGCGGAACCCGCTGACGCCGCTGGACTTGACTCCCTATCCTCGGAAGGACACTGATAGCACCACAGCGGACAGATTGGCCGAGCACATCAAGGAGCTGCACACGCGTACGCGCGCACAGTTGGAGCGCAGAGCAGCACAGTATGCGGCCCAGAAGAACAAGGGACGACGCAAGATTGTCTTTGCTCCTGGCGACTTGTTTTGGCTTCACTTGCGGAAGGAGCGTTTTCCTTCCGACCGCAAGTCTAAGCTCGACCAAAGGGGTGATGGACCTTTCCGCGTTGTCAAGGTGATCAATGACAACGCCTACCAGCTAGAGCTTCCAGCCAAGTATGGTGTGCATCCGAGCTTCAATGTTACTAACCTATCACCGTACGTGGAGCCAGAGTATGATGAGGGTGAAGCGGGGACGCTTCAGACTCAAGTGGGGGAGGATGATGTGACCTCACCTACCTTGACAGCTATAGACGAGGAGGAGGCTATGACTCTTAGGTCCACAAGCCCGATTACTAGAGCACGAGCCAAAGCTATTCAAGCTGCGACTCAATCACTGGTGACAAGGCTCGTAGCAGGACAGGGACGTCCAACTACCGAGGATGGATCCATTATGAGCTTAGTTACAGTTGGGACGTCTTCACAGGCTGCAGAGATTCCGGATCTTACAGATTAGGGATATTGATCGCTATTCGCCTAGTTATTGATATTTCTAATTTATGACTTTTACCAGTATTTTTCCTAGACATTATTTGTTATTTTGAGAAGCATTAGGAGACCTTTCTATGTATAGCATGGCCGGCCTACTTATGTATTTTTAGGTCTTTTCTTCTCCAAGGCTTATCATATAAAAGCCCTAGAGAAGCCAGCCCTAGAACTCACGTTAATAATTCAGAACTTTTGTTGAGAGCTTTCTCCATCCGAAGTTGCATTAGTGTCATTCCTTGAATTCAAGATCGAGACGACTCTCTTGAAATTCATCCACCAGATTAAGATCGAGAAGACTCTCTTAATCTGCATCACTTCCGCATCGCCATCTTTTCATCTCTACAACCTTCCATCAGATCCGAGATCAAAGGAGGATTCGCCCTACTGCAGATTCATCGATCAATACCGGATAATTGAGGCCTTCTTCAACACAAGGTCAAATCAGTTGGGAAAGGAAAGGTAAAAGAAATAGAGAAAGAAAAGAAAATAAAGAGAGGGGAAAAAGGGTAAAATCCTATCCATAGAACCGAAAAATAGCATTTATGACGATAAGACAAAGGAGGGGGGGGGGGTTCTGACAAGAGCGGCACGATTTCCCAAGAAGCGCTTCAAAACCCCCCGCCATTAAAGCGGTTACAAAAGCTCCAAATACAGGCATTAATGGCGGAGAATATTTGTCTCCCGCCATCAATGCCAGAAAAGAAGTTGGACGGAGTAAGGTTGCACGTCACCGGCCTAATTCACCGGTGAAGAAAATCTACTCAATTCTTGATTAAACAATTTTGCATGAAAGTAAGAAAACATAGGCGCAAGCGCAATCACAAGTAAAGGTAGATCAAAACAAGAAAATCAACAAGAACGAACCAAGAACTAGCGCAGAAACTCAAAGGGTAGGAAAGAGGAAGCTAACCGTCAAACTGTGCTATGTGCGATGAAGGGGGAATGAACACCGGAGAAGAAGGTCGAATAAAGGAAGCACCACGGTCGCTGGGGAAGGAGAGCAGGAATATCGCCAGAAGATTTTGGGAGAGAAGAGAGCGTGTAAGAGGAAATAAAGGGAGACGATAAAAAGTGAGAAAAGCGCTAAGGGTCCCCTTTTATAATGAGAGGAAGGCAAAACGTCGGAAGACCCTGGCGCGACACGTGGCAAAGAAGAAAACAAAGCCCGTCCAAGAGCAGTTATGTTAGATACATTCAAAAGAAATGGCGCGAGAGGGAACGAGCACGGATACCAACGTTATAACACGCTAGAGATGGATGAGGAGCAAGTACCAAGAGACTCTTCGAGCTTCGACCAATCATCCAAAGAAGCCGAACCCAGGTAAGTTAAGCTACACTACTCGTCGAGCAGAATCATCAAAGCTTGGCACAGGCCTGCGAGACCTCACTCGACCAGCGAAGGCACACGATCCTCGAGCAAGAAGCGCTCGAGGACCTTGTGGGGCTGGATGTTGGGGCGGGTCCCGTGGTCTGGCTTCGTATCTGATAGGTTTTGACTCATATAAGAAAAAAGGGAAAATTGGCCCATTAAGGAGTGGCCCAAATATCCTCTCTTATAAATACTAGGATACGGAACAAGGAAGGGGATCACTTTTTCCCTCCGTACTGAAACTATGCCAAAATACAGATCTAAAGTACTCCGTTGTCTCATTACCCTTGAGCACTATCCATAATACATTTTCCCTCTATAGAGCTGCTACTGACTTGAGCGTCGGAGAGCCAAATCCAGAGGAAGCCCCCCCTTTCCCCTGGGTTTGGTTGTGCAGGTACATCTTCGAGGACACAGCAAGGACAATCGACGAGGACCTCGGACTCTGGGAGATTTAAACTGCCTTTACCCTCAGCTAAGGGAGACAAAAGTGAATCTCAGCCTCTCGACAAGACGTGTTGACTCAACGAGAATCTTGGGCTTCAACAAAGAGAATCTCATCCTAATTTCCCAATGACAAATTAGTATGTATAAACATAGCCAATTAGAAAGAAGTTACAACGAGTAGACGAATGGTCTAATTGATAGGAATTAAGTCCAAATGAAGTCTTAGATTTAAGAAAGGCACCCAGTTTAGTGCTTTAGTGAAGATATCAACTATTTGATCTTCTGTTGGTATATGAGTAAACTTTACTCTCTTATGCTCAACGTGATCACAGAAAATGGCGTCGAACATTAATATGCTTAGAGAAAGAGTGATATATCGGATTCTCAGATAGATTAATAACACTTGTATTGTCACAGAGAACTTGTAGAATACCAAATGAAATGCCATAGTCGGACAAATGCTGTTTTAACCATAGCAATTGAGAACAACAAGCGGCTGCCGCGATGTATTCTACTTCAGTGGTAGATGTGGCTATAGAATTTTGTTTCTTCGAGCTGCAAGACATTAGACACGGCCCAAGATACTGAGCCATTCCACTGGTACTTTTCCTGTCCACCAAATATCATGAGTAGTCTGCATCGTTATATCCTATGAGGGATAACTTACCACCGCTGGGATACTAGAGACTGAAATCTAGAGTACCTTTCAAGTACCGAAAGACTCGCTTTACATTTACAAGATGTGATGCCCTTGGATCTGCTTGAGCACGAGCACATACACCCACTGCAAATAATATATCAGGTCTAGACGCAGTGAGGTACATGAGAGATCGTACCATACCCCTGTAGATAGTTGCATCCACCTTGGCACCATCATGATCGACGTCAAGTTTGGTGGTGGTTGAGAAGGGGTTTAGCAACGGATTGGAATTCTCCATATCATACTTCTTCATAAGCTCTTTAATATACTTTTGTTGGTGAATTTGAATCTATGCCTTAAGCTAATTTACCTGCAGACCTAGAAAAAATGTGAGCTGACCTATCATGCTCATGCTGAATTTTGAGCTAATTGGTGGTCTTGAAATCTTCGACTAGCTGCAGGTTAGTGGAGAAAAAAAAATGTCAACAACATAAATTTGGACAATAAACACATCCCCTTTTACCTCTCTAATGAACAAGGTCTTATCAACAAGACCTCACTTGTATTTCTATTTAAGAAGATAGTCTGACAAGGACCGATACCAAGCACGGGGAGCTTGTTTCAGTCCATAGAGTGCCTTGTCAAGCACATAAAAAATGCTTAGGGAAAATTGGATCTTCAAATCTAGGTGGCTGCTTAACATACACTTCCTCATTCAGCTTACCATTGAGAAAGGCAGTCTTTAATGTCCATTTGGAATAGCTTAAATTCCTTATGGGCAACATAAGTAATTAACAAACAAATAGCTTCAAGTCTTTCAACAGGTGCATAAGTTTCATCATAGTTAATACCTTCCTGTTGGTTATATCCTTGAGCTACTAGTCTAGCTTTGTTGAGCACTACCTCCCTGCTATCATCTAGCTTATTCCTGTACACCCTACGAGTACCTATGAGTGCTCTATCGACTGGCTTTGGTACGAGATGCCACACTTTGTTTCGCTTAAATTCCTCAAGCTCTTCTTGCATTGCCACAACCCAGTCCGGATTGAGAAGTGCTTGATTGATGTTCTTGGGTTCCTGAAGCGAGACAAAAGCACAACTAGAATATTGGCATTGAGCGCTAGAGCAAGTCTGTGTACCTGAGTTATATGAAGATATGATATTCATCACGGGATGATCTTTTAAGAACTGATAATCTTCAACTTCGATTTGTGTCAAGTCAGGAAGAGTGAGGGTGGTAGTTTTTCTCTAGGCAACTGCAACAGAGCTTTTAGCGACATCTCCAGGACTCGCTTGAACATCTTCTAGAGTCACAGGGAAGGGAGTCTCATCTAATTAGAAATCAGATGTACATGTAGAAGGAGAATCTAGACTCGTTGCCTATTCAACGACTATTGGTACGACTCTAGTACTTGGGGAAGTATCAGTATCATCATCTTCTTCACCTTTGCTACCTGAACTTTCAGAAAGAGAAGGAGGATGACGAGAGATAGGAGAAGAAGACTTAACCTTGACAAAAGGATCTTCTCCTAAAGATGTATCAGGATTAACCGGTCTTTCATCAAATCTTACATGAATACTATCTTCAACCTTCATGGTTCGCCTGTTGAGAACTCTGTACGCTTTGCTAGATGAAACGTAGCCTAAAAATATGGCCTCATCATTCTTGGCATCAAACTTACCCAAAGAGTCCCTTGCATTGTTATAAATGTAACACTTACATCCAGACACCCTTAAGTGTGAGATGTTGGGTGTTCGTACCTTAATCAACTCACATGGAGTCTTGTCTAATATGGGTCTAAGCATTGCTCGAATAATGATGTAACTAGTTGCACTTACAACTTGAGTCCAATAACATGACGGTAAACCACTAGACAATAACATAGTTCTAGCCATTTCTTCCAGGGTTTTATTTTTGCGTTCAACAAAACCATTTTGTCTGGAGTATGAGGAGCTGAGAAATTATGCTCAATCTCTTTACTTTGAAAAAAATGTGAGAAACTCCTTATTCTCGAATTCAATCCCACTATTTGAGTGAATCGCACAAATAGGAAGTACCAGACTCTTTTCCAAAAGATTATCTAAGTCATGAAAAGCACCAAATGCCTTATTCTTAGTCTTAAGAAAGAGAGTTCAGGTGAAGCGAGAGTAGTCATCAACAAGGACAAAGATGTATCGATTACCTCCCTTACTCTATTATCGCATAGGTCCACACAGGTCCATGTGTATTAGAGGCGTTTTGGTGTATACTACCTTTTCATGAGGAAAAGAGCATCCAGTCCCTTTGGACTTTGAGCACTCTTCATAGGAGGTCATAGAGTCTGGCTAAATTCGAGGGAGACCACGCACAAGGCCTTTGACTTGAAGCTTGTTTAGCAAATATAGGATTGCATGTCCTAATCGCTGATGCCATAGGTTAGATTGTTCCTGGATGGTGGCGAGGCACATTTGTCTAGCTGGAGAAAAATCACGATAAAAAAAGATAAGTGTTCCCAACTCGCTTACCTTTCAATAAGATCTCCTGGTTTTGATTTTTCACAGCACAAGAGATTTTACTAAAGGTAACCTCATTACCCCCTTGATCACACATTGAGCTACACCAAGGAGGTTAAATTTGAGATTATCAACAAGACTAAAATTCTGCACTTGGATCATTAGTGAGCTGAGCGCTGCCACTACCCAAGATTTTACCTTGTTTCTTATCTCCAAAGGATACGGTTCCTCCATTCTTAGCATTAAGTGAGAGTAAGAGAGAAGAGTCTCCTGTCATGTGACAAGGGCATCCATTGTCAATATACCACTTCTTCCTTGCTTCATCTTCAGTGCTAACCTGTGAGCCTAGACCTTCACCCGCCATTAAGTAGGATGAGCTTGAGTGAGAGCAAGAGCTTGAATCATGATTTTGAACACCTTTGGCTTTGTTTCTTTATTTAGACTGATGTTTTTATTTATTGGAATTGCTTGGTTCTTTGAAGTACTTCTTGACCAATCTCATCATTGTAGCATATTCACTGTCCTTCATGATTAAACACAAGAGAGAGATATAACAGATATAACAATAAATGCATATGAGCAACCTGAGCTCCGATACCAATTGTGGGTTTGAGGGGTCAAAACAATACACAAGCTAGTGTATAAGGATCGAATCTAGCGAGATAAGTATAGAAAAGACTCGCTGCCGAATTAGATAGAGTAGCTTGTGTCCCTTAACACTTATAAAAGAGTAGCTTAATCAACTAACTAAAGTGTTTAAATAATGTGGAAGTTGAAAACACTTATAAGCTAGTATAATCTCCAAAGAAAACACAACATCCTATAGAGTGCTAGAAATGCGGAAAGGGAGATTAGCCACAATATTGAACTTAGAATTGTTAGATAGTAAGTTCAACTCAAATGAAAAGAATTTCTACAAGGTGAGAACCCTAGGCTTATACTAAGCCCAGGATAAAACTCGCCACTAATTAGATTATATTAAATCAAGAGAATTACAACACTCGTAACTCTCCCACTCAATACAATCCATGTTCAGCTCAATACAAGTGATCATCTCTACTCAACAGGTATGTAGACGAACTATCTGAACCTAAGCGACCTTGGCTAAGAGTAGCTTTCCTCTAGATACGACTCTTACCAATTTTCTCTTAACCCTAAAAACTCAGCTGGTACTCACTTCTCTCTAAGTTTTCCTAGACCTCTTGTGTTTCTCTCTAGGTTTGCTCTCCTCAGCTCGGTTCTCTCTCAAGTTCGTCTCTATGCTCACTCTCTCTTGTGTACACTAACAATACATCTTGCATCTATTTGTAGATTTTCCTAAACTTATCCTCCAAGTAAAGAAACAAACTATAACAGAATTGCAATGAGAATCTATGTTGGCAATCCGCGTGATCGATCCGCCTCTTGGAACACCACTTGATCCCACACATTTTTTCCTTCTCCCTGAGCAACAACTTTGTCCACGTTGACAATCCTCTCCACATCACTCCGCGTGTCTCTGATTTGTCCAACTTGGCAATCCACGTTCTTCACCATCCTTAGGTAGGAATCCCACATCCCCCTATCCTTAGCTTATCGGCCTTCCCTTCACTGCGCCTGAATCCTCTACGTCGCTGGTGTAGGATTCCACCGTAGGACACTCCTCTACACTGGATCCACTTGTATACTTCTCTATGAGTTTGAAGCTTGATCCACTAGCTCACAGCTACTCTCTTCACTTTTTCTAGTCCTTTGTTCTTCACAACTCATCACCTGTGATTTTATTTTTCTTCAATCTTTATTCAACATTGCCTTTGCGAGGCTCGCTTTTCCCGCTAGGCACAAATCTAGCCTCTAGCTTGTCAGCTTTCATCAAAGCTATTCTCCTAACTCCTCTAGTTAGTCCTGGAAAGCTTGTCACACACAAAGTCAATTAGTAGCACGGGTGCTGACCATACACTAGTCAACACCAAAGTCAATTAAATCAACAACAGAAGAAAAGGATTTTGATTCCCCGACAATGGCGCCAAATTTGACGAGCGTCATTTAGCCACGTCAAAATAATATTTACCTAACTAGCTTCTCTAAAAGTAGAGTGACAAGCAAGGGTCGATCCCACAGGGAATCAGATGCTCAGTTCTTGTGCTATTAATCCAATCAACTTTAAAAGTAACTAAAAGCGGGATTTTTTTTATTAAAACTAAACTAATGACCGACTGAAAATAATTATGGGAAAACACCCTGCACAACAAGTATCCACCTAATAGAATTAATGATTGATCCTTGACTTCTTAATTATGTTCGGGTTCATCCTAATCTTTATATCTTCTAGTTATCCTAATCCATGTATTGATTTGATACTAACGATAAGACTCTCCAAGTCAGATAAGTCAGACCTAGTAGTTTGAATTAGACTTATTCTACCTAGTTGATCAGGTCAGGCAAGTAAATTAATTCAATAATCAATGAAAGGACAAGAGAGATGCAATAACTAGGATATAATTAAGAACCAATGATAGAAGTCTCACAATCAATTCATTTATTAGTTTCCACAAGCTGAACAAAGCAATGGAACTACTCTTAGGTCATTGTCAAAGAAATGTAAAACTCAAACTATGAAAATGCAAGACAGGGTGGAGGCACAAATCAAACCCTGTATTTATTTAATCTAACATAGAAAACTAATCTCAAAAGGCCCAGTCCGAGCTCCATCAGAAGGTAAGTCCGAGGCAGAGTATATCTCGGTGAGGAAAGGATCCACGTCCTTCTCGGCCCAGTATGGGCGCGGTCGCGCATTTTTCGGCACGGTAGTGTCCTGACCGAACTTGGGATTTTCTTCCGCGAACAGTTGCGCGGTCGCGCCACCTAGCACGCGGTCGCGCCAGGCATTCTGTAGATCAGCGTGACTGCGTCTGTATGTGCACGATTGTCTTCGTCCCTTTGGCAATTCTTCTCTTCGAATGTCTGTAATCCTTTGTAGATAATACCTTTGCTCCACGAGGTCCGGATCACAGTAATATGCTTCATAAACATACCAACTCACGCATAAATGATGTTAACGATCACTTGTTGTGCCATACTATGTCACCCATCAACGCCCTATATAGTAATCCTAACTTCCAACCCTAAGCTAAAAATTCTATATCTTGCTGCATTTGAAAAACGCCACCTCAGCAATCCGCATGATCATATTCACTCTTTAAATGCATCAATGCCCCATATCGCTTTGTGCTTGTTCAGCTTAATCTTGTAGCTTCCACGTTGGCAATCCGTGCCTCAACGCTTCTTTTGATTTATCCAGCTTGGCGATACCCGTACATCCACTATCCAAAAATAGAAATCCTAACAACCTCTAGTTGTTTCCATTCCCCTTCAGCTGTAGCTTCAACGACCTTCGCTCCTTGGACCAAATCCTCTAAGCGCACGCCTATGATTCCACCAGTGGACATGCTTTAATCCGATCACTTGTATCTTCTCTGTTTTCTTCGCAAGCGCGATCCTCTAGCTTTACAGCGACACTCGCTCTCTTAAAGCTATACCTTCGGTCTTCTTATTTCTTCACTTCAACTCTTATTATGTCTTGGCGAGATTCAACTTTTCCTGCCAGACCTTAATCTAGACCCTCAATAGTCACATCTAGTCCACTTGTGTTCAAGCTACACCTAGAACTCCTCGAGCTATACCCGGTTATCTTAAAACAGAGAAAGGATATAAAAAACTTGAGTTTTATCATCAAAACAAGCAGAAAGGTTTAGCTATCTCATTCCAGCTCTATCTCAAACCAACATTATTGTTTTTGTAGAAGTTAATCATGAGTTATGATTTAAGTTAACACGACCATTCCTAGAGTAACCGGATCATATGAGGTCATCCACTTGGAATTACAATTGGATCATATATACGAAGATCCTCTAGGTTCTATGGTGGCAGATCTTTTGTGTTGATAAGATTGAATTTCTCATCAAGCAATAATAAGTCTTATCTATTGATTTCATGATGGTAGGTATCTGACAAGATATATGATATTAGAGAGGTGGGTTTTGAAAAAAACGAGATTTGTGATAGATGGTTAGTATAAGTAAGGAGTGTTGGATCACATGAGATGGACAAACAGTTGGAAGGGTTGTTGAGAGGTTATGGTGGGATTGGTTTGGAAGGAACCCGAATTCTCCACCATCCGACTCTCTCTCTCCTGGACTCAGAGCCATCATCCGACCCCAAATCATCATCTAACCTACACAACTACGCACATCCACGAACACTTGAAAAATCTTGAGGAATCTTCCTCAAGGTACATTCTCCGACGTTCAAATCAATATAGTACATAAATGAGGCCCAACACTAAGTATGATCGAACCGAACATAAGGCTATAAATGAGTGATAGATTGAATGTAAAGTGAGATCTTTCGAAGGATATATAATATGAGGGAAAAGTGTCCAACTATGGTATGTCCAACCATTGTAGATAAGACGAATTTTTCTTTAATGGCCTTCTAATAGTACACTCTATGCAGGATTCTGTTCTTTGGAGTAATTCTTGTAACTTGTAACCGTATGGATAAGAAATGGAACTGTTAAGTGGATATTGCTTTGCTTAGGGCGTTTTTCTCTTTCTCCGGGTATATATGTCATAATAGGTATTTATTTCATAACTTCATTTACTCTTGAACTATTGTAATCGCAAATCCCATGTAATAATAAAAGTTTTCTTTAGTTGTTACTATTACCTTTTATTTGAGGCTTATAAGTGCGGCGCTCCTCGTCTCTCTAGATTTTGGATTCTCTATTCTTGCAAGATTCTTGGATTCTTTGTTTAGAGTACGTAGTATTCTTACATTTTTTCTCCTTCCAACAGTGAGGTGCGCTAGTTTGTCGACGGGCTCGTTGTGGTCCTTGTCAGTAGAAAGGAGGAGAATCGATATTTGAGCGAAGTGTCAAGGGAATAGGTAGAAGTTGGCGATCTCTGGAAGTGATGTGGTGGTGGTGGGAGAGAAGGCATCTGACTATGAGGGTTTTGGCAAGGCGAGTGAGAACTCAGGTAAGGGGAGTGAGGATTCATGCAAGGATAGTGAGGGTTTAGGCTCTTGTGAGAGAGAAGAGAGGGAGGATGACGATTGGTGACGTGAACGTGGTGGTTACGCGCGATCAAGATTAATATTTCTATCATATACCCAATATAGAAGTACTTGGTAAGAACAAGGTTGATCCTCACAGAGAGCTAGTATAAGCCTTTATCACAAATTACTAACAAGTTGTATTGCACGCATGAAAGAGGTTTTTTTTATGCTTTGGTTGTTGTAAGCCAAACTAACGGTTTCCTTGATTGATTGTTTATGAGTGGATGGATATTGACTCACCTATGAAAGAGTTTTTTCTATGCTTTCATGAAAGACAATGTCATTACAACAATGAGAGAAAAAGTAACAAAACAAAATACAAATTAAGATAAAACACTCACAAAATCATAGTCAAAAGCTTCAATCTCTTAGGTCAATCAACAATGGAGTTTAATTCTCCATGAAAGGGAAAAGAAGAGATGAACAACTGATTGGTGTGGTGTGAATCATCCTCTCCTAACTAACCCTAATTTTTAAGATAAAAAGTATAATATCCCTACAAGAAGGGCAAACTGGGAATAAACAAAACTCTGTAATGATCTCCAATTAGTGTGACATTAATTGGAGTGGAGATTCTTGAGGCAAGAGTTCCTCCAAGGATATAGTTCCAACGAAGGATCGGTACAATTTGCTCCAGGATTCGTCCACTTAGGGAGAGCGAATGCCGTCAGGCAATTCATTGCTAGTTGTGGCATCCCATCAGTTCGTAATATGAACTCTTTGGGGCCGATTCACTGTATATAGTTCGTTTATAGTTGTGACATCTCATTGGATCTAACTTTGAACTATTTATAAACGATTTGCTGACTGTTCAACTTTCATGAGGGGGCTTTTCTTACCCTTCTTTCAAAGTTGGAAAAATTCCGTGATGAAATATTCCAACACAGTTGTTATAAATTAGGAGAGCCTCCATAGAGGATTGCACTTGGTTCCTCATGCCACCATGGTGGAAGTACTTAACATGATGAGAATGTTGTTGGTTCAGGTCCATCCTAGCATTTGGCGGTTATACTGATTTTTAGTGCGTTGTCATGAGGTCGGATAAGACTTGGTAGCTAGTATGTGTTGGAACCAGTTTTTTAGCAAACTTCCGGCCAACTTTCCGGCTAGCTCCGGTGGTCGGAATTGTCGGGAGAAGGGGCTATTGATTTCCTCTCCGCGAGCTATTGAATATGGTATATTCATATGATAAAATCGGGTTCCGAGTGAATGAGAAAAGCCTGCTCAAAGTAGGTGCTTGGAAAGGATCCGGGTGAAGTTTTGGGGTGTTTGTTGGTGGAGAATTGTCCCACATCAAAAATGGGAGAGATCAATTCCCAGTATATAAACACCACTCTGCTCTTGTTATATTAATATGTTATACAATGGAGTGGAGACTCACCACACACACGCGCGCGGTCCGGTCTGGTCCGGACGTGGGCTAGGCTCTTGGGAATGGGCCTTTGGCCCGCAGCAGCCCAACCCATTAGCACCCGTGCATAATCTTCCAGTTGAGAGAATCGTGGCCGGTTGAGAGAATCTCGGGGGCTGTTCAACAGCTTGATCATTTGTTATATAAACCGACGCCATCCTCTCATTCAGAACACACAATCAAACGCATTCTCTCTCCTCTCCCTCTGAATACAAAATCCTTTTCAAGTGTATACACAGTACTTCGGGTTCGCCAGATTTCCGGCTTGTGTGTGCATCCAGATTTCCGACGCAGTTGTATCCTGGGATTTGAAATGCCGGTAACCGTCTCACTAACGGGGCGTTTTCCGAATTAAGGACAGAGATCCGCTCTCGCCTCTGCGTTCTTTGTCCGTTCGTTCAATTCATTCGGTGTTAATTTATGTTCTTAATTCACTTGTTATTTATAGATTATTGCATGCTAAAATACGGTCCAATAGTATGTCCCTCTTCTGTTCTCTTCATGGAGCATTCTTATGACGGGACATATCTCTTTCGAGGTCATGGCGAGTAACTGGATCCTAAACCTTTCTAGCTTGAAGCATTAAAGATATAAATGGATTATCTCGTGGGAAGGGAGGGTAGAGAATTAGGGTTTTCAACGATTTGCGGACAAGGGAGGAAGTTAGATTAAACAAAGGACCGTTCGACAAAGGAGAGGGATTCCATCATTCATCCGTCTAATATTTTTTATCATCCAATCCATCCACCTGTTTAAAGTGTCATCCGTCATCCGTCCATCTGTCACCATCGGGTGGAACGGGTCACCCATTCATCCACCGAATTTTCCCATCATATTCTTTAAAACGTAATATGCATAGTTTAAAAACATTATGAACTTCACAATCTCTAAAAATACATTGAACAATTCATATTATAACACTTCAATACATTACGTAATGCTGAAAATAGAAAAAAGATTACATAAAAAGATAGAAAAGCAAAATAAGTTCTTAAAAGACTAAAAATTAGACAACTCTTTCTTCTTGTTGCATTCTTCCTTGTAACTTGTACATTTATTCACAAGAAGTTGTCCATAATGTTATCCTAGAAACACATATATATAATAATAAATATCACACAAACTAAAAATATGGTTAACTTAAACACTTAAAGATCGAAATGATTGTTTCTCACTTAGTTCATTCCATCAGAAGCTTGTTCTTCATCTTCACCATCTAGAAGATTAAACAAAGCCATACCTAGATTCATGCATAAATTAATATTTGAAGTATACAATAGAATAAAACAAGAATGAGAAGTACTAAAAATAAATATCAAGTTTAATCACCTGTAATGTCTCCACTAATGGCAGATAACGCTGCTCACATTGCAAATATTGAATTTTTAGTTCAACATCAATCGTTATCCTTTCAAAGATGTTCCATATGTCAGATGTGCGAGCTCGAACTTTGAGTGAAACTATTGCTGAAATTTTAGGAAACGAAGGTTGGTCGGAGCTAGGGGATGCAATGTCACCTGGAAGTACTCCTTTTTTCTGTTCTATTTGCATAAAAGAACAATGAGCTGAATGAGATTCAAGATTGTTAGTTTCTTCCGGGCTTGTATTATGTTGAAACAAAAAATGGAATTCAACAACAGTGGCCTAGAAATTCAGTATTTGTGGCTAAAAAGAGTTTTTCCATATTATAATTTATAGAAGTACTCTCATATGCAAATGCGATGTATTTTTAGTGGTCATTTGACATGGAAATATACTTCTAACAAGATCAACGAGACCGTAGAGACACAGTGAAGGTCCTCGAAGCTTGGGACATGAAAGAGATGCTCAAGGGCCCCCTGGACGTTCCTAAGTCGTGTGACCTAGTGTTGCCTTTGGAAATGAGGTTCACCCTCCCAAGCACCGAAGGGTATCCTAGAGGAATGCCATCTCTACTCCCATTGCCTTAGGAGGACCTCAGTCTCCACTTAGTCTGTCCGGCCCCATGTTGCCTAGGTAGCGCAAGGTCAACGAGTTAATGTGCGTTATTGAGGTGCGGAATGAAGGATAACTTTACGAAGTGCTACTTGCATCTATTGCTTGTTTTCTTTCATTTTCCTCATGTGTTAGTAACTACTTGTCTCTGCCTTGTCGTCACAGGGGCACATGTCTGTTGATTTTCACATACGACTAAATCATGATGAGAGCTTTTCCTTTCTCACTAAATGATAGCACTGACCAGTGGTACTACTACCTTCCCACTGGTGCTATGAGGTCATGGGCGGATATGTAGAAGACATTCCTAGACAAGTGCTTCCGTGGTAAAGAAAATCCAACAATCTCAAGAGAGAAATTAATGCTATACATGAGGAGAAGGATGATACACTCTATGAGTATAGAGAGCGATTCAATAGATTGATCACAGACTGTCCTCATCATCAATTACAACAAAGAGACTTGATGAAATGTCTCTATTATGGTCTTCTAAACCCAGTGAGAATCCTATTCGATGTAGCATGTCGTGGTTATTTCCTTGACAAGACACTTGAGAAAGCAATGAAAGTATTCAACGAGATGTCTGAAGGAACAAGAAAATTAGGTTCATCTTCATCAGTATGAGGAGTACATACTATAAACTCCTCCAACTTATCCACAGAGACGTCCAAGATAAAGAAGTTGGTGAAGCGACTAGCACTAAAAGGCACACTGCAACAGCCGAAGCCGTGTGAAATCTATGGAGAACCATTACATCCCACGAAGATGTGCCCCCAATTACAATAGGAGAACTTGGAGATTCACTTGGTAATTACGGTCCTCCTTGCCCAAGAGTCTTTACATACAACAATTATGATCCAAAATGATGGAACAATCAAAACCAAAGGTAGGGGAACAATGAGAAATACCAAGAACAAAGCTAGTTTGAGCCAAGGCCACCACAACAAGATAAACGGCCTAGAACAAAAGATCTCTTATATTCCTTGGCCACAAAGCTAGGAACTCATGTCAATGAAACAACCAGGCAGTTCAAATAGATCGAGACATAAGTTAGTCCACTGACGCAAATTGTGGCAAAGCTTGAGCAAGAGATTTTGGACGTCTTCCTTTGAACATAGAGATAAATCCCAAAGGAAACGTGAATGATGTGCTCGAAACTACAAATTTCAATAATCCATGTGCATAGAAGTCATCTCTAGCGAATTCCCCAAGGGAATGCTCAGAATTGTGTACACCGCGGCATGCACCAAGGTATGTGAGCTATTCCCTGAGATCCCACATATGAACGTGAAAGAAGAAGAAGCACCAGAGGACTCGCCGTGCCCCGCGCCCATAAATCCATGACCCATGTTCATATCTCTGTCAAAAAGCATATGATCTGAGGTTAAGTTTCCAACACGAGCCACGCCCATAAAGTTGTGACCCGCGGGAGGAACTCTGTTGAAAAAAAGAAGAAATTAAGCCTTCAAAACCAAAGTGACATGTGCCTTTATTTCCGCTCCCCGTGACACTAATCTCGTGCCCCGCGTCGCTAGTTATGAGATTACCACTACAGAAAAAGCCCCAATCCAGGCCACGTTGCTTCGAGGATGCGGCTCAGATATTTTATAAAATGGCAACCGATGAATGAGGCAAGGAGAGGCTAGAGGAAATAAAGAAAGGTCCCAACAAAGCTCCATATGTCGAGAGGATGGAGAAAGGAAGGGACAAGAGATCAATGATAGCTAAGCTAAAGGAAGGACTTCTGATCAAGTATGATGATCCATGTACATACTTAAACCACTGTTGGTTTGAAGTTCATAAATAAAGCCATGTTAGATCTAGGAGCATTAAATAATGTCATACGATCTAATATATATGATTCTCTTGGTCTGCCACCGTTATAAAGCACTAATTTGCAAGTACACTTAACAGATGGAACTTGTGTCCAATCAAAAGGTGTAGTTCAAGACGTGTTAGTAGGAGTGGAGAGACTCAAGTTTCTTACAGACTTCTATGTCCTAGAATTTTCTAGCAATATTAATTCACCTATTATGTTAGGTAGGCCATTCATGGAAATTTCTTGCATGCACATTAACGTTAAACATGGAAATCTAACAGTGGAAATTGATAAAGAAAAACTCGAGATAACTTGTCACTATTTGAACTCTGTTAGTCACGATTCATTGTATGCGGTCAGTACATCTGTTATGAATCACTTGAGATAGATTTATACGGATACAGTGAATTCCACTGCCAGTCCTAAAAAGGATAAGCCCATAAATGAGCACACTTATAAGCATGCACGAGAATTAATTTATTGTAGGCATATAGATATAGGTGATCCCAGAGAGGTACATTATTGTTCACCTATGCATGAAAAGAGCGTAAATGAAAAGAATAACATAGAGAATAAAATCATAAGAAATTTTGAAATTCATAAAAATTCTAAAGGTTGGGAAGAACCTAATATGGAAAATGATAATAAGAAGGTATTCAGAATTATGAGAGAGCTGAATAGATAATGATCTTGAGGATAGTGATTTGGGTAGTGGCCCCATTCTATTTACAGGAGACGACATGTTGTCGAGTTGTAGTTTTGATGTTGTGCATGTTCGTCTCAAGAGAGAGAAGAAACCCTCGAATTTCACCGAGTATGGAGGAGAGGATGGGAGTTAATCTCAAAGACCAATAATTATGATCCAGGAGGGTCTAAGGTTCAAAACATGCAAATCTTGGTTCACTCTATATGAGAGTCTGGGCCCATAGAATCCCGACGAGACCGGCTAAGAGCAATGATAGACATCGAGCCACGACATAAAAAAAGCGTTGTTTGGGAGGCAACCCGAGACAGTTAGATTAGGAGTAGTTGAAGAATTTTACTCACTTCACCTAGTTTGTTTTTTTATGTGCTAACTTGTAGGTACGAAGAAGGCGTTGCGTTCCTACAAGTCAAACTGTTGGCCTACAAGGGGAGGTGCATTCCTTATCAAGCAAGCAAGAGGAGCAAATACTAGATTAGATTTCAAGTAGTTACAATAGATAGATTTGTTTTTACCTCACAATTACCACATTACCCGTAAACCTATAAAAGCCCATCCCCTCAATAACCAGCCTCCCCAGATCTATAAAACCTAATCTACCAAAGCTCCCAACTCAGAATCCTAGTTTCCACGCCACCGTTGTCACCGCGACATGTGAAATTCTCGCCGCGCCCTGCGTCGACATCCCAGACCACCTTCCTTCATCACCACCACAAACCCTCCGCCATAAGCCTTCCATCAATACCATTATCCCTAAATTCACAATCATATCCAACCTTCCACCTTCCCAAAATGTTGATTCAATTGAGTTAATAAGAGATGGAACTGAAATTCGCGTTTTTGCAACTTCTCTGAGTTTGACAATCAGAGTTGGAGTAATTTCCAGGAGGAACAAACGAGAACGCCGCTTCCATGTCCCGTGCCTTTATTTCCTCTCCCCGTGCCAATTACTGCTGCAATAGGCACCCACAACCTTGTGTTCCCTATCTCTTCAACAGAAGCCGAGACGCAATCCGCGTTACTATTCCTTGAGTTTTCCGAACCTAACTTGGTTCGAAGCAAGTATCCAATATCTCCTCCTTACAGTAAGATCTATCTATCCCAGTGGTGACCAAGAGAGAGAATAAGTGGTCAGTCAAGCAGAGAGACTTGATCAAGAAGTTTAAAGTCATAAAGCTTGTGGTACCAAGCAATGTTACAAGCTGGTTAGCTTTATCACATATGGGTTTCAATGAGTTAGTTCATCAGCTATTGGACCATGGATGTTTAGGCGGGTTCATAGATACCATCTATTCTTGCCTCACATCTTTCGCCATCCAATTTGTCGCTTCTTTTGTCCTTGAGTTTCAAGTCAATCCAAAAGGGATCCAAGAAGTTACTTCTTACTCATTCAGTTATGAGAAAACCGAATATAAGGTACCAATAGCTGAACTGGGAGAGAGATTAGGGATCAAGAAGGATCCCATACCAGGATGGTCTTTAATTTAAGTTTTCGAGCCCTTTGATTTTTGGGGTTTGGTCACGCGCTCCGTGTTCCGGGCGATCAACGAGAACAACAACTGGATCACACATCCTCCACTTTGGTTGGCGTGCAAACTACTCACCACAAATATTTTCGGCCAGTCCAATGTCAACCAACTATCACAAAACAACCGGTGTTACACCTAGTTCTTGATGCCGCATTCGAGTAATACTCCTTGTTGGGTGTCTTTGTTTTCCAAACCTTACCGCGAGTGGAGGACCTAGAGAAAGGTCGAGTGATTCATCAAGGCACGGATTTGGGTTCTATTGCTGAAATCTACGAGATACCCAAGTAGAATTAGGAGAAAGAAATCGAACTAGCCTTTTACAATTTTGGTCAACTGAGGAGAACTTAATGCCTCACAATGTTGAAAGACAAAGACATGTTTTGGCTCTCCTACACTTCTAAGTGTCATCAGATCCGACTCCCAAGAGCATTCCCATTAGGACCGAATTTTAGTGACTACTATATCCTATCTATAATGCAGACTTTGGAGACACAAATGTCAGATGATCCAAAGAGTCAAGAAGAAGAAGATACAACTCGAGTTCAACCCTGTCTACACACTCAGAGGAGTGATGCTAATCTGGCTTTCTTATGATCAACCACATATAGGGATGTGACGTGTTTCTGAGCTTATTTAGGCATTATTGACATGCCATGATAGACTTGAGGAGACTATGATATAGATACACCGAGAGACACACAAGCATATGGATGAGATTCACAAACATCAGTTGGCACTATGGTCCACCCATTTCCTAGCTTAGTGAGCCTTGCTATTTTTTCTTCCCCTTTTCTTGGTTTGAGCTAGAGTGTGTAATGAACTAGCTAAACCGTTCCACTTGTTTTGATGATAAAAACATAAGTATTTGATGTCCTTTGTATGATTTGAGCTAATCGGGTATAGTTCTAGGAGTTCTGAGAGTAGCTTAAGAACAAATGGACTAGATGTGACTACTGAGAGTCTAGCTTAAGGTCTAGCTGGGAAAGCTGAATCTCGCCAAGACATAATATTTTTTCTGAGAAGAAATAAGAAGACGGATGGTCTAGCTTTGAGCGAGAGAGAGTTGTTGCAAAGCTAGAGGATTGTGCTTCTGAAGAATAGAGAGAAGATACAAGTAATCAAGAGAAAAGCAACTCTACGGGTGGAACCGTGTACTAGCAAATAGAAGATTTGGTCTAATGAAGGGAATGCCTTTGAAGCTACAACTTAAGGGAAATGGAAAAAACATAAAGTTTGTTAGGATTTCTACTTTTGGAAAGTGGATGTACGGGGATCGCCAAGATGAACAAATCAAGAGAAGCACTGAGGCACACGAATTCCCAACATGGAGAGATGGGATGATCAAGCGAAGAATCATAAAGTAATGAGGAGCGTTGATGCATTTCCGGAGCGAACATGGTCACGCAGATCGCTGAGGTGGGCTTATTTATTGCAATGAGATATAGAATTGCTAGCTTAGGGTTGTAAGTTAGAATTACTATGTAAGGCGTGCGTACGAGTGATGTTAGACATGAGTTTAGAGTGTCACAAGCTAAAGAGAGAAAATCAATTAAGCTAGAGAGAAAGCTAGAGGAAAGCTAGTAAGAGATTAAGTAGCTGTGAGCAAAGCTTGTGTCTAAATTACTTTAGAGCTTGACAGAGAGAGATTACTTGTATGAGCTGAACAAAATATGTATTGTGAGAGAGAGTTACTTTGAGCTAGGAGTAATTTAAGTGTATAATTGCTCTTGAATTAATACAAGTTTAGTGGTGAGTTTTATCCCGAGCTTATTAGAAGCTTACAGTCCCTTGATAAATCTTTGCACGAGCTAAGCTTTTTAAATCATTTTAACTAAGTTTAAATTGTAGATAATCTGTATTCTGTAATCTAACTTACTAGCTTCTATAGCTAGTTAAGTTCATATTTGAGATAAACAAGTTCACAAAGTTTTGAGTGAGTCAAGCACAAGTATCGATCCTATAGTTGGTATCAGATCTAGATGGTTGCTCTTGCATTGATTCTTACTCTCTCTATAGTCTAAATAATGAAGGAAAAAGAAATTACTACACTTACAGGTTGTTGAAGAAGTATTTCAGGGAACAAAGCAATTTCAAGGAAGAAAAACAACTGGCACAACTTCGAACTAAAGTCAAAGGTGTTCCAAAGTCTAGATTCAAACTCAAGTTCAAGCTCTAACTCGACATGCCTAATGGAAGTTGATGTCCTAAGCACGGAGATCAATACTGAGGATGAAGCAAAGAGTAACTGGTATATCGACAAAGGATGTTCTTGTCATATGACAGGTAATCCCTCTCTTCAAGCTAAACATGGAGGTAGTGTTTCTTTTGGTGACAAAAAATAGGTAAACTCAAGGCCAATGGAAGTGTTCATCTCACTAACGCTATCTAGGTTTGTAATGTTAACCTTGTTGATAGTCTAAAACTTAACCTCTTAAGTGTAGCTCAGTTATGTGATCAAGGGGTAAACGAAGTTACATTCAACACGACCTCTTTTGTTGTGCAATATCCAAACCAGGAGATCCTAATAAAAGGTAAACGGGTTGATAACACTTACCTATTTGATCATAGTTTTCCCCCAGTTAGACAGATGTGCCTCGCCACAATGAAGGAGCAGTGGAATCTATTGCACCAAAGCATGGGACACACTAGCCTACATCTACTACATAAGCTTCAATCCAAAGGTCTTGTCCGTGGTCTCCCTCTAATTAAGTTAGATTCAATGACTTCATGCTCAGAGTGCTCATGGTCCAAAGTGACTAGATGTTACTTTCCTCTAAAGAAGGTAGTGTCCACAAAGGTGCCTCTAGAACTCATTCATATGGACTTATGTGGACCATTATGCATTCAAAGAAAAGGAGGTAATCGTTACATCTAAGTTTTAGTTGATGATTGTTCTCGCTTCACTTGAACTCTCTTCCTTAAATCTAATGGTGAAACATTTGATGCTTTTCACAACTTAGCTCTTCTTTTGGAAAACAGTTTGGGTCTCCCTATTTGTGCAATTCACTCAGACAATGGGACTGGATTAAATAATAGAGAGTTCCTCACATTTTGCCAAGACAAAGGGATTGAGCATAACTTCCCATCTCCCTAAACTCTTGAGCAAAATGGTGTGGTTGAACACATGAATAGAACCCTAGAAGAAATGGCTAGAACTATGTTGCTTTCCAGCGGGTTACCATCACATTATTGGGCACAAGCTGTTAGCACAATGAGTTACATAATACCGCATGAGGTTAAGGCCCGTTTTAGAAAAGACTCCCTATGAGATACTCAAAGGGTGTACACCCAACATCTCAGCCTAAAGGTGTTCAGATGTAAGTGTTATGTCAATAATAATAATAGGAGAGATCTTTTGGGTAAGTTTGATGCCATGAACGAAGAAGCCATGTTTTCAGGATATTCTCCTGCTAGCAAGGCATAAAGAGTTCTAAACCAACGAACAATGAAGATATAGGACAACATCAATGTAGAATTTTACAAGTGACCTCTTGATTCTACACTAGCTACAAGCGAAGACCCATTGCTAAAGGTTAGTCAACCTTCTTCTTATATTCCTCTCTCCTCTCACTCTCTTTGTGAAGGTTTAGGTAGAGAAGATGAAGATGACGATGATACTGTTCTCGCTTCAAACACTAAAGTCATGCCAAGTTTCGCTAAAGACACAACGAGTCCGAGTTTCAATAGTTCAGGTACACCTGAGATTCAAGAGGATACGTATCCCTCTCAAGTGATCCCCGAGGAATCTCAAGAGAGTCCTGGAGATGTCACTGAAAGCTCAACTGCACCAGTGCAAAGGAAGACAACCATCCTGACTCCTAGACTCAACTCAGGTTGAAGTGCGTAACTATCAACAAATGAAGGACCATTTAGTGCAGAACATAATATCCCCATATGATTATGGTACACAGACTAACTCTAACAGTACTCATGATAATTTTGTATCGCTTCAGGTACCAAAGAATATCACTCAAGCACTTCTCAATCTAGACTGGGTCATTTCAATGCAAAGAGCTTGAAGATATCAAGAGAAACAAAGTATGACGAATTGTACCAAATCTAGATGATAGGATTGTCATAGGGATGCGCTAGGTGTACAGGAGCAAGCTGGATGACAACGGTGAAGTGGTGCGCAACAAAGCGAGATTAGTTGCTCAAGGCTATGATGAACAAGAATATATAGATTACGTTGAAACTTATGCACATGTCGCTCGCCTCAAAGCAATTCGACTGTTTATTACCTACGCTACACACAACGAATTCAAGCTATTCCAAATGGATGTGAAAACAACCTTCCTCAATGGTAAGCTTAAGGTGGAAGTGAATGTTAAACAACCACGGTGATTTGAGAATCCAACTTTTACAGAGCATGTCTATTATTTAGACAAAGTGCAATACAAGCTCAAGCAATCCCCTCACACTTGGTATGGATGTATCTCAGATAACCTTCTCCAGCACAATTACAAGTGAGGTCTTGTTGGCAAGACTCTCTTTATAAGGGATGTTGAAGGTGATGTTCTAATTGTTCAAGTTTATGTTGATGATATCATATTTGGATCAATTAATATGCAACTAGTAGAAGTCTTCAAGACAACGATGAACTCTAAGTTCATCATGAGCATGATAGGTGACCTGTCATTTTTCTTAGGTCTGCAAGTAAACCAACTCAAAGAAGGGATCCAGGTACACCAACAGAAGTATATCAAATAACTCTTTAAGAAGTACGGTATGGAGAACATCAAGACGCTACCTACACCTATCTCCACCACCACGAAGCTCGACGCTGACTTAACTGGTGCTAAGGTGGATGCGACCCTATATAGGGAAATGTAGGTTCTCTTATGTATTTAACTACCTCTAGGCCTGCCATTCATTTTGCAAAATGACATTATGCTCGCTCTCAGTATAATCCCAGAACTTCCCATCTCTCTAACATCAAGAAAATCTTTCTCTATCTAAAATGGACTTCTGATATATGCCTATGGTACCCAAGCGGAGGTGAGTTATCTCTTATAGGTTATATCAATGCAGATTATGCCGGGTATTTAGTTGATAGAAAGAGCATGAGTGGAATGACACAATTCCATGGACCTTGTCTGGTGTAGTGGGGCTCAAAGAAGTAGATTTCAATCGATATGTCTACAATTGAAGCTGAATATATAACTAAGGCTGTCTGTTGCGCTCAACTCCTATGGCTCAAACAGCAGCTGGATGACTATGGTATTTTGCTAGGTACACTCCAGATTCTTTGTGACAAAACAAGTGATATCAATATCTCAAAAAATCCCATGTATCAATCTTACACTAAGCACATTGACATGCGCTATCATTTCTTGCGTAATCACGTTGAGCATAAGCGAGTTGAGCTAATCCATGTATCTACAGAGAACCAAATGACTGATATCTTCACAAAGGCGCTCAACATGTTACCTTTATTACATCTTAAACTTTAGCGTGGTCTCATTCCTCTTAACTAGACTGCTTCTTCACTTGTTGTAAGTTCCCTTTACATTGGCAATGATCTAGTGTACTTTATCTTCATTGGGAACTATAGCTAAGTTGTGCTTCATGTCTTCTGTTACTCACTTGCTTTATCTATTCATATGATCTATCTCGCTTGACTTGTATATTGGATGCAAACTGAGTACTATCTTATATATCTATTTCATGCTCTTTTTGTTCCACAAATAGAGAGTGGTGATCGTCTTCTTACCATGCTATAAGCCTATAGAAATGATCCACTCCTACAGTGTCCTTAGATAACTATTATGTAACTCTTCCTGATTCCCTGCATACCCCGTCAAATGGAAGTATTCATTTTAGTAAATAGCCAGTTACCCCTTATGCACATGTTGATGACATGATATATCTTGAGTGTGAGTGTGTTGTCCCCTATGGTATGTGAATTTCTTCCCCTTACATGCGCTTTAATATTCTTTGATGTGATTCCATCCCATCAAGAGTTCAAGCCAATGTCCGAGCCCAAGCACCATGGAGAAGACATGAACGCTCCTGCTTACATGCCAATTTTTCCACTCGATGACACTCCCATCAAGGCTACTTCAATGCCTTCTCTAGATGATGCGCCTTTGGGTGCTTTGACTCGTTCGCGAGCTCGTAGTTTGCACAATCTCTTGGGCCATAGACTTTATAGCCTATATTTCACTCTAATGGGCCTAATTACTCCTTGATTTTATAGCTTTGATTTTATGACAATTGTCTACTATTTTGTAGTAGATAAAACATTGATTTTGCATGTTATTTTAGGATATTTAATATCCAAGTCAAGGGCTTAGTTTCCTAGGTATTTAAGCCTTTTTGGGATAATTTTCTAGGGATATTAGATCAAGAAAAACCATAATTTTCAGCCTTGAGAGCTTTTTTCCGAAGAAGAAACATTTGTGTTCTTCATCCTTTTTCTTGTGAGTTGCATCAAGCTCCGATCTAGATCATCCCGAGTGCGTTATATCTCGAGAGAAATCAAGATCCTAGCAAGATTCTTGTGGTGAGTTATATCCACATTCATCTTGTTACTTATCCTTCATCATCCATGATGTAGGGTAAACTTCCCTCTAGCTCGATCTGGACAACATAAGCTCAACAATGGTGAAATAACAACAAAACTAAGTTATTCTCCAATGGGTGACTATGTTAGGAAAAACAAGAGAAATGACATAAAAAGGGATAGATGGTACTCCGGACCTCCCTTACACAAACATTAGGACCTTGGACTTAACCTTGACACAACATGAATGGTCAAGAAAACCCTTTACCTACAACTTGACACAAGAGGAGATAATGACTCCTAAAGCACCAAGAGGATGTATAGTGTGATTAGTGGAAAGAAACTCATGAAATTAATCTTCAAAAAACACCTAGGTCGGACATTTTTTCAAGCTTGAGGGTTCACAAGCATACTTGTGGTTACAAAACACTCAAAAGTTCTAAATTTGCCAAAAGATCCTAAAACATAGCTTTTAGAGAGATTTTATACCCCAATGCAACCGGGGCCCTATATCACTCTAAACATACATAAGAGAAGTCTAAATTACCCTTAGAGAATCCCTTGAGAAAGAGAAAGGTCAAGCCTACCAAGGGAAAAGTACAAAAGATAGCCGAGAATGACTAAGTGCTCAAAAGTGTTAAATTGCCGGGAAGACAACTTTGGATGAACTTGCATCCTCTTAGGGTCCTTGTTGAGCTTGGGGCTTGTCATAAACGTTGTTGATTAGTTTCTCCTCTGAGACATACTAGGAGCTTGGGAACAATGGTGTCTATCTCATGGTTCATTGAGGTGCGCAAAGTAGCTTCCTTGATCAGGTTTGTAAGGTCCTCTTCTAGCTTCCTTGCTCTTTCTCTTGTGACCACCCCTTGTGTGGGTGGACTTGTGGATGGTCCTCCATCATCACCTCCTTCTTGAAAAGGGCATGACCTCAGGCCATCTCCATCCTTGATGTGCAATGGCTCCACTGGTTCATCTTCCTCTATGGTGTCACCAAGCCCCTTTTTGTAGAGAGTGAGGTTTCCTATGTTGAATGCGGGATTGACTCCATATTCCTCAGGTAGATCAATGACATATGCATTTTCACCAACCACCCTTATCACCTTGAAAGATCCATCACCTCTGGGAGAGAGTTTTGAAAGTCCTTAGATTAGGAAACCTCTCCTTCTAGAGGTGCACCCAAACTAGGTCTCCATCTTTGAGTAGAACTTCCCTCCTATGCTTGTTCTTGCTCCTAGCCACGTCTTGTGCAAGCTTTTCAAGCCTCATCCTAGTCCTCTCATGTAGCTCCTGGATGTGCTTCACCTGGTTCTCTGCACTGAAGTCACACTTCTCTTTGCAAGGCAAAGGACTAAGATCAAAGGGGGTTAGGGGGTTAGTTCCATAAACACACATGAATGGACTCATACTAGTGGAAGAGTGTGAAACTCTATTATAAGCAAACTCCACATGAGGTAGCACATCTTCACAAGACTTAAGGTTCTTCTTAATCACCGCCATAAGCAAGGTTCCTAGGGTCCTATTAGTCACCTCAGTTTGGCCATCAGTTTGTGGGTGGCTAGATGTAGAAAACAGTAACTTAGTGCCTAGCTTACCCCGTAGTGTCCTCCAAAAGTGACTCAAGAACTTAGGGTCTCTATCACTCACAATATTCTTAGGTATTCCATGGAGTCTAACTACCTCACTAAAGAATAGGTTACATTAGTGGCATCATCAGTCTTGTGACAAGCTATGAAATGTGCCATTTTGCTAAACCTATCCACCACTACAAAGATGGAATCTCTACCTTTCCTAGTCTTGGGCAATCCTGCAATGAAGTCCATGCTAATGTCAAGCCATGGTGCACTAGGTATAGGCAGTGGTGTGTATAATCCCTGAGGTTTCACTCTAGACTTGGCCTTAAGGCACTCAATGCACTTCTTAAGCATGGTCTCTACATCCCTAAGCATGTGTGGCTAGTAGAAATGAGTGTGGAGCATAATTCCTCCATTGTGAGCTTCCTCAACAAGCAAGATCCTTAAAGAACACCTAGGAATGCACACCTTGTCCACTTTGAACAAGAATCCATCAAACAAGTAAAACTTTTTCATTGGACCCTTGCCTCTGCAGTGTGTGTAGATGGTACCAAAGTCCATGTCTTCCTCATATAGCTCTTTGATGTAGGAAAATCCTAGCACCCTAGAGTGAAGTGTAGTGAGCAAGACATGTCTCCTAGATAAAGCATTTGCAACAATATTGTCTTTCCCTTTCTTATACTTGATAATATAAGGGAAAGTCTCAATGAATTCCATCCACCTACCATGCCTTATATCTAGTTTTCTTGGCTTCTAAAGTGCTTTACTGACTCATGGTCAGTATGCAAGACAACCTCAGAGGGCCATAGATAGTGTTGCCAAGTGTTAAGGACTCTAAACAAAGGATAGAGCTCCTTATCATAAGCAGAGTAGTTGAGGGTATCACCTTTGAGTTTCTCACTAAAGAAGGCTATGGGTTTGCCCTCTTGCATTAGGACACATCCAATGCCGAATCCAGAAGTATCACACTCCACTTCAAAGGGTTTGGAGAAATCTGGCAACACCAAGAGTGGTGCCTCAGTTAGCTTGACCTTGAGCTCATGGAAGGCTTGTTCTTGTCTTGGAACCCAAGTGAAGGATGTGTTCTTACTTGTGAGCCCAGTGAGTGATGCAGATATGGTGCTAAAGTCCCTCACAAATCTTCTGTAGAAGCTGGATAGTCCTTGGAAGCTTCTTACTTGTGTGACACTAGTTGGTGTTGGCCAATCCTGGATATCCTTTATCTTGTCCTTGTCCACTTCTAAGACTCTTGAGCTTACTACAAAGCCAATAAAAGTATCATGATCTGAGTAAAAGTCACACTTCTTAAGGTTAGAAAAAAGATATTTAGTTTGAAGTTTGGATAATACTTCCGTAAGGTGTCCTTCATGATCTTGCAAGGACTTAGAGTAAATAAGGATGTCATCAAAATATACCACCAAAAACTTGTTAATGGAGTCTCTGAGAACATGGTTCATGAGTCTCATGAAGGTAGATGCTGCATTGGTGAGGCCAAATGGCATGACAAGCCATTCATAGAGGCCAAACTTAGTCTTGAAGGCAGTCTTCCATTCATCTCCTTCTCTCATTCTGATTTGGTGGTAACCACTCTTAAGGTCAATTTTGGAGGAGCAAGTGGCTCCATGGAGCTCGTCTAACATGTCATCAAGCCTAGGTATGGGGTGCCTATACTTGATGGTGATGTTGTTGATGGCCCTACAATCCACACACATTCTCCATGTACCCTTGTTCTTAGGTACTAGAAAACTGGAACTGCACAAGGTGACATGCTTTGCCTAATATAACCTTTCCTCAAGAGTTCCTGCACTTGATCCTCTATCTCTTGACTTTATTTTGGGTTCTTTTTGTAGGCTGGTCTATTAGGTAGTGTGGCCCCTGGAATGAAGTCAATTTGATGTTCTATGCCTTTGAATGGTGAGATCCCTTGAGGTAGCTCTTCAGGGAACATTCCTTGAAGGATTCTATCACTTGTTGTATGGAAGGAGGGAGTCCTTCAAAGCTTCCTTCTGAGGCTAAGGTGTGAGACTTGATCATGAACATGAGCCTTGTGTCCTTAGGTAGGAATTTATCATGGATCTCTTCCTTTGAAGATAATAATGCAATCTGTCCCTTGTCTTGTCCTTGAACCTTGTTCCTTACCTTGTCACTGGTCTTAACCTTCTCCTTGTTCCTCTTTTTCTTTGCAACCTCGTAAATCTGTAAGGGGGTCATAGTCTTGAGAGTAATATTCTTACTATTGAAAAAGAAAGTGTACTTGTTAGTAAAACCATCATGGTTCACTTTGTTATCATGTTGCCAAGTTCTTCCTAAGAGTTTATGACAAGCTTGCATAGGTAGTATGTCACATAGGATGATGTCTACATAGTGGCCTATCTTGAGAGTAACCTTACATTGCTTATGTACTTTAAGCTCTCCACAATCATTCATCCAATGTAACTTGTAAGGACTAGGGTGTAAAACTGAGTTTAGTTGTAGCTTAGTTACTAATTCAGTACTAGCAATGTTACATCAACTACCTTCATCTATGATTAAGTCACACACCTTATCCTTGACTAAACACCTAGTGTGGAACAAGTTCTCTCTCTGGTTATCTTCTACTAGCTCAGATTGTGCACTTAAAGTCCTTTTACATATTAAACTCTCTCCTTGCTCATAGTCTAGCTCATCTTCATCAACCAGTTCATTGTCATGCTCATCTATGTGATTAAGGTCATTGTTTTCATCTTGATCACTTTCTGAATCATATTTCCCTAGAGAGTTAACTATCATAGTTCTCTTGTTAGGACAATCTCTCATATAATGACCTTTTCCTTTGCACTTAAGGCATTCAATGTTACTAGTCTTATTGTTTACAGAAGTAGTAGCATGAGGAGGGTTAGAAGTACTTCCTTTGTTGCCAAATGTTGTGCCTTGGGGTTTAGTGGGCTGGTTTGGTGCACTCTTGTAAGGCTATCTATGAGAACTAACATCCTTGGCTTGATTAGGTGCAGAAGTTCCAACATTCCCCTTCCAAGCATTGTTGGAGCTACCGACCCTTGTAACTTGGATAGCTCTAGCCTTGAGCTTTCTTTCAACCTTGATGCAATTGTGGAGAAGCTCGGTGCTATTGGTGTAGGGATACATGTCAACCTCCATAGAGATGGAAGAGTTGAGTACTCTCAGATACCTAGCACTGGTTGCTTCATCATCTTCTCTCACATTTGCCTTGATCATGGCCACATGCATGTCATTGAAAGCCTCCTCTGCACTCATTGATCCTTGTCTAAGGCTTTTAAGCCTTTGTCTAAGGTCTATGGAGTAGTGTGTAGGGATGAACCTTGCCCTCATCAAAGCCTTCATCTCTTGTCAAGTGTGAATTGGTGGTTCATAATGGGCCCTCCTTTCTCTGACTAAGTTGTCCCACCACATCATGGCAAACTCTTGGAACTCTAGGATGGCTAAAACCTTCCTTGTTTCAGGAAAGTTGTGGAAAGTCCACACTTGTTCCATTTTCTTCTCCCAATCCATGTAAAGGTCTGGGTCACACTTGTCTTCAAATGTAGGTAGCTTGACCTTCACCTTGCCAAGACCATCCTCCGGTTCCCTTGGCCTATTTCCTTGGTTCCTTGGCCTGCTATTCCATCCTCCTCTATTCCATCCTCCTTGGTCCATGAACCTGTCATCCTGCATCTCATCATCAAACTCATCATCATACCTATTCACATAAGGAGAGCTATGTTCAGAAACTTTCCTTCTAACATGGATGTTTGGTAGGTTAGGGAAGTGTGTTTCTTGGGGTCTAGGGGCTCTCCTAAGAGTTTCTTGGCTAGGATGTGTCCTTCCATTGTAGGCTTCTTCTTGAGTGGGTAGAGGTGCAACTGGGGGACGGTTGGAAGCCTCTCCCATGTCAAACTGAGTGTTAAGCTGGATAGGTGGTGTTCTAGTGGTGGTCACCCTTGTTTCTAAGGTAGCTATCCTACTAGTAGTAAGAGAAGCTACATGGTCATTAAGGGACCTTAGGAGGTTCACCATCTCAGGTTGATTGGTTTGGCTTTGGTCTGAGGTAACGTTTCTTTATGTTCGACACCGGTTTTTCCAAATGTTTTTCTATCCCCTTTTGTTACAACTTTGGGAAACCAAATATGGAAAAAGAAAATAGGTAACTTGTTGGTGAAAAGGCAAGAGTCACTTCTGACCTGGAACGAGACGAAATGAGGGTCGCACCAAAAATGGTTGCAAGCCCAACTATTGTCCACCAGGTAATATGGTTGATGACAAGCTGTTTTAGTTGCTTTCCCACGCGTGCTCCCTTGGGCCTTTCTCCTGATCTCTAGACGAATTTTGAAGTCAACAAACTTGACTATGGATGTGAATAGATGGGACTCATTGGGGTTGTATTTATTCGGGGATGGCTCAAGCTCTTTGTGGCTTCCCTCTAATGCAGATTTGGTACTTTTCACCCGGGTAATGGGTTTGACTAGGTGTGATCTTGACACTCCTTCTTCAAGCTTAGTGATCCTCAAGAACACTTCAAAGAACAAGTCTTTAGCTTCTACCCTGCAAAATATTTCCCCAAATTATCAAGAGCAATAACAAGAACAACAAACACAGAGTTGGTTATGAGGCTGTTTTTGGTTCTTGCAACTGGTGTAGTTGCAAGGGTTTTGGGGTTGAGATATGTGGAAGCTTGTGAAATCAGCCTGAGCTCTGATACCACTTGATTTAGGGTAAACTTCCCTCTAGTTCAATCTAGACAACACAAGCTCAACAATGGTGAAATAACAACAAAACTAAGTTAGTCTCCAATGGTGACTATATTAGGAAAACAGGAGAAATGAGATAACAAATGATAGATGTGCTCTGAACCTTCCCTTCACAAACATGAACACCTTGGATTTAACCTTGACACAACATGAATGGTAAAGAAACACTTTGCCTACAATTTGACAGAAGAGGAATAATGACTCCTAAAGCACCAAGAGGATATCTAGCGTGATTAGTGGAAAGAAACTCATGGAATTACTCTTCACAAAATACCTAGGATGTACATTGTTTCAAGCTTGATAGCTTGAGGGTTCACAACCATACTTGTGGTTAGAAAACACTCCAAAGTTCTAAATTTGCCAAAAGATCCTAAAACATAGCTTTTAGAGAGTTTTTATATCCCAATGCAAACGGGCCCTAGAGCACTCTAAACATACATAAGAGAAGTCTAAATTACCCTTAGAGAAGCCCTGAGAAAGAGAAAGGTCAAGGCTCCCAAGGAAAAGTACAAAACATATCCGAGAATCACTAAGTGCTCAAAAGTGTTGGATTGCCGGAAGACAATTTTGGATAAACTTGCAGCCTCTAAGGGTCCTTGTTGATCTTGGGGATTGTCATCAAAGTTGTTGAGTAGTTTATCCTCTGAGACATACTAGGAGCTTGGGAACAATGGTGTCCATCTCATGGTTCCATTGAGGTGCACAAAGTGGCTTCCTTGATCATGTTTGCAAGGTCCTCTTCTAGCTTCCTCGCTCTTGCTCTTGTGACCACCCCTTGTGTGGGTGGACTTGTGGATGGTCCTCCATCAATCCATCTCTATCAACAATCCATCAACAACACCCTCTTCCGCTATACCCGAATCTACATATTCCCTGCGACAGTTTGATAGAATCATCATATCTTTAAAACGGTACATCCGTTGGGTCTCAAATGCGGAGTGTGACAAAAAGACTCATATATCTAACTCCGAGACTTGGAATCGTCCAATTCAGATCTTAGACGGGTGATATATAATCCATTCATTGGTCGATGAATCCTTGGAGTTCCTTGCACCGATGACTCAAGCACAACCCGATTCATATCATGTGGTATCAAAGCTTGTAAGGTACGCCATGATCGGACTTTCTTAGTTTTGATATATCTTGAGTGTGAGTGTGTTGTCCCCTTTGTAAGGACGGTTCCTTTGAAACCTTGATAATTGTTCAAATTTTTTCTTGTTTCGGTGGAGTAAGTAGAGTTAACCTCCATTATCGGAAAAGCTCAAACTTACGCCTTGATACGAGGAAGAAGATGGACCATTGATTGCCTTGTAACAACTGGATGTTATAATTGGAATTTCAATTTCATTGTAACGAAAAATTCAAACCATTCTGAGGTTAATTGCCTACTTTAAGAGGTTGAAACAATCTTGTCTTCAATTGGATGACTCATTAATCTAGCCGGCCACCCATCAAAATTTATTTATCCATTTCTTCCAAATATTAGTGAGTGATTAAATAAACCAAAACCCAAAAGTATTTAGCATTTTGGTTTAGCTTCCTTGATTGATTAAGTGGTGTTAGTCTTCTTTCTAATTCTTCTTGATTTCAATTACGGAATTATTTTAGACTTGTATAAAGTTTTGTGTTTTATTTATTGATCAATTAAAAAACCAAGACTTGAGAATTCAACTAAAAATAGGACAAATTAATCCTTGAAGTTGTACTCTTGCTCTGAAAGCGTTCTAAAAAGAATTCGGATCCGACTTAAAAAGTGGTGAGCAACTAAAACACGGACTCACAAGGAAAAGAGACCGGGCTAGTCTAAAAAAAATTCACATTTGAAAGTTTTGTCTAAAGGTGTGCAGTACCTATTGATTTTGAGTAGCTAATTACCACGCGATTATAGAGGAAGCTTACTAAAACCGTCTCTTCTATCCTTATAGCCAAACCTTGGGATTACTTGGAAGACAAACTTATTGTTGCAAGAACTTTCATAACTAGCTTGTTTGATTTTGGAGTCTTTACTTGTTCTAGGTTCCATTATTTGAACTTGTTGACTTGTGTTTAGGCTGTTGGAGCCAAGTTTTTGTTGCTTGAATCCAGTTAAGATGTCTGAATTAGGACGGATATCAATGAGGGATTTTCTATATTATCGAGCTTATGGTGAGTATCCTAGATCTGAATCTCAAAGGTGTCCATGCAAGGATTATCATGGAAAAGGTATGAACATGTTATGGGTAAAATGAAAATGACTATAGAGAGAAACAAATGTGGTACCGAATAGGTATGAACATGTTCCTTCTTTTCTTCCTTGTTATTTTTCTTCTAACCCTTCTGTGCAACCAAAGGGAGTCTATGGCTCACCAAACTCAAATTTTAGCACGTCCAAGGGAAGAGAAAGTGTGCTTTCACCGTCCCGAGTCAGGGGATTGTGACATTATATGTGTGGTGTGTGGTGGAGGAGGTCAGTTGGAAGATGTTTGTCCAAACCACTACAACACTCATAAGGAAGTGATGAGTTACGAGACCATTGATTCTACCCCAATCACTCTTGATACATTGCTTCAAACAATACAACGCAATCAGAGGAGGTGATCGAACACATTTATAAGGTGCAAGTAGATCAAAAATCGCCCATGCAAAGCTTCGGGATCCGTATTGAGGACTCTTTGGGTCGACTGACTTGAACCGAGATGGTGCTTCCTTTGTTTAACCCAAAAGTCTTGGGATCACTGGAGCATTGAGCCAAGAGCCTCCCATTATGAAGATTACCCAAGATGAAGAATGGTTCAAGGGAGAATCTAAACATTCCTCTACCCTAACAAAAAAAAAGAGCAAGACAAAAGGAAAGGATGATGAAGATTATGCCGTTGAAGAACCATCTCTTCCAACTACAAAGGAGAAATTGTCCACTCATTATTGCCCATAGTGCATTCAACTCTATTGCTACTCCGTGGATGGATGCAACATCTATGGTTCCATCAAGTTTCCCATTTGTACTCCAAGAAGAGGTTGTGTCCATGGACACTAAACCTTCCAAGGGAGTTGATTTTGGCCATAATGATGAGATGAGTCAAAGGGAAGTAACGTTTGTCTACTCTTTTCCTTATCCTCATCCTTTTCTTAAGTACAAGTGTTGCTTTTATGGTCAAAACACTCATGTGGTAAATCATATTCTTGCATGTAGAACTAAACACTCTTGTGTGCATCAATTTTCTCATTCACAATTCTTGTTGCATACGGAAAAGGTTGTGCTGTACTTTGCATCTTTTACCAAGCTTATCATATTCATGTAATGTTCTATGCTTAAGCATATCTTTAGGATGAAGATAGGAAACACTTGTGCATGAAAGTTTTTCAATGGGCATTCACTAGATCTAAAGATATATGCACTTGCGCTCCATTCATTTTTTAAACTTGAATCCTCACTTCCTTATTGTACTTTGTGACAACTTGTGTGATTTATCACTATACTTGAAGTACACTCGGATTCGAGGACAAATCCTTTTCGAAGGGAAGGAAGATGATGTGATTCCATCCCATAGAGTTCAAGCCAAAGTCCGAGCCCAAGCACCATGGAGAAGACACGAATGCTCCCGTGTCCATGCCAATTTTCCCACTCGATGACACTCCCATCAAGGCTACTTCAATGCCTTCTCCAGATGACGCGCCTTTGGGCGCTTTGACTCATTCGCGAGCTCGTAGTTTGCACAATATGTTGAGCCGCGGACTTGCTAGCCTACATTTCACTCTAAGTGGGCCAAATTACTCCTTGATTTTATAGCTTCGATTTTATGACAATTGTCTACTATTTTGTAGTAGATAAAACATTGATTTTGCACGTTATTTTTTGTATATTTAATAGCCAAGTCAAGGGCTTAGTTTCCTAGGTACTTAAGCCTTTTTGGGCTAATTTTCTAGGGATATTAGATCAAGAAAAACCAGAATTTTCATCCTTGAGAGCTTTTCTCCAAAGAAGAAACATTTGTGTTCTTCATCCTTTTGCTTGTGAGTTGCATCAAGTCCCGATCTAGATCATCCCGAGTGTTTTATATCTCAAGAGAAATCAAGATCTTAGCAAGATTCTTGTGGTGAGTTATATCCACATTCATCTTGTTACTTATCCTTCATCATTTCATCTCTATCAACAATCCATCAACAACACCCTCTTCCGCTACACCCGAATCTACATCTTTCCTGCGACAGTTTGGTAGAATCATTATATCTTTTAAACGGTACATCCGTTGGGTCTCAAATTCGGAGTGTGACAAAAAGACTCATAGATCTAACTGAGAGACTTGGAATCGTACAATTTAGATCTTATAAGTGTGATATACAATCCGTTCATTGAAGAACCAGAATTATAGAATTGGGAGACGAATCCTTGGCGTTCCTTGCACCGATGACTCAAGCACAACCCGAATCATATCATTATGGATGAGCACTTTTCATTGCATCACATCTCAAGTGTGAGCTTACTTCTTTCTGCTACAAGTAACTCAGCACCATATGTCCAAGCGCATGATGAATGAAGTCTCTCATACAACCTCGAAGCCAAGCACAACTTGCTTATATGTAGTCAATCCGGAAAGGTAATATTCACTGTGTCTCAAGTAAGCTGAATTCATTCAACATAAGTTATTATCATACATATCTATTTTAATCTTGCTTCAAAAGTACGAAGCTAGAGAACGGTGCCAAGCTCATTTTGTAAATCATAATTCAAGCACTCATCAGCGAAGATATGCGACTTAACTTCAAACATTTGGTAAAAGTTGGTGAACATATTGAGGAAGAAGGTGATTTGAGTTGATGCTCTTATGTGCTTTCTGATTATTATTGCGTGCGTATTTTCTAGAACTGTTAAGATACCAGCTATAAAAAGGGGTAAGGTGATTGTATACTAAGTATGCTTTTGATTGATCATAATGCTTAGCTGCTTCATGGTTACAGTCGTGCTTAACTGATCGTTGATTGATTTTTCATGCAAGTGAGTTAATCTTGACAATATAGCTTTCTGTAGTTCACTTTTGTTGAGCTAAGTATGAATTTTTTGATGATGCCAAAAGGGGAAAATAAACAAGTTTGAGCAGGTGAAGGATTGAGGTAGAATAATCTTTCCGTTGTTAAAATTAAGAATATTTTAGACCGGCTTGGTGTAAGGGGAACAAAGGATACTCGCTAAGTATTCTTAGCGAAATACTGAGTTTATTTGTTATACTTGAAAGCACTCGATTATGCTTCATTTCATATCTATGGCTTAACTGATTACACTTTGAAATTAGCTTTTTTGTTTATGGGTTTGTCATCATCAAAAAGGGGGAAAATTGTTGGTTTGAGATAGAGTGTGTAATGAGCTAGATAAACCGTTCCACTTGTTTGATGATAACAAACCTAAATATTTGATGTCTTTGTGTGTTTTAAGCTAATCAGGTATAGCGAGGAGTTTTGAGAGTAGATTAAGAACAAGCGAACTAGCTGTGACTACTCAGAGTCTAGCTTAAGGTCTAGCGGGGAAAGCTGAATCTCGCCAAGATGTAAAAAAAAGGTTGCTGAGAAGATATAAGAATATGGAAGGTCTATCTTTGAGAAAGAGAGAGTCGCTGCAAAGCTAGATGATCGCGCTTCTGAAGGAAAGAGAGAAGATACAATAATCAAGAGCAAAGCAAGTCTACGGGTGGAATCGTGTACTAGTGCATAGAAGATTTGGTCCAATGAAGGGAGGAAGGTCATTGAAGCTACAACTTAAGGGAAATGAAAACAACATGAGTTTGTTAGGATTTACACTTTTCGATAGTGGATTTACGAGGATCGACAAGCTGAAAATAATCAAGAGAAGCACCGAGGCACACATATTTCCAACATGGAGAGTTGAGATGATAAAGCGAAGAAGCACAAAATGATGAGGAGAGTCGATGCATTTACAGAGCGAAGATGGTCATGCGGATCGCTGAGGTGGACTTCTTTATTGCAGCGGGATATGGAATTGCTAACTTAGGGTTGTAAGTTAGAATTACTACATAAGGCATGCACATGAGTGATGTTAGGCACGAGTTTAGAGCGTCACAAGGTGAAGAGAGCAAAGTGATTAAGCTAGAGAGAAAGCTAGAGGAAAGCTATTAAGAGCTTAAGTTGTTGTGAGCAAAGCTTGTGTCTAAATTACTTTGAGTTTGATAGAGAGAGTTTACTTGTATGAGATGAACAAAATATGTATTGTGAGAGAGGGTTACTTTGAGCTAGGAGTACCTTAAGTGTGTAATTGGTCTTGAATTAATACAAGTTTAGTGGTGAGTTTTATCTCGAGCTTATTAGAAGCTTAGGGTTCTCACCTTGGTAAATATTTGCACGATTTAAGCTTTTTAAATCATTTTAACTAAGCTTAAACTGTAGCTAATCTCTATTCCGCAATCTAACTTACTAGCTTCTATAGCTAGTTAAGTTCATATTTGAGATTAACAAGTTTAAATTGTAGCTAATCTCTATTTCACAATCTAACTTACTAGCTTCTATAGCTAGTTAAGTTCATATCTGAGATTAACAAGTTTACAAAGTTTTGAGCGAGCCAAACACAAGTATCGATCCTACACCTTTTTATACAGTCCTATTTTATTGTATTAAGGATCGAGCTTTATCTAAGTATGGGGGAGAATTTAGGAAGTTTCTCAGTTTCTTTTAGTCTTCCTCCCTACGAGCTAAGGTTGTTCGGCGTTCTTTATTTTGTTCTTAATTTCAGAGCATAACTTGAGGAGCTAAGCTCCAAAATATTGTTTCTCTTCTCTATGAAATCTATATTGAAGTTTTAGTTTGTAAGTGTTATTATATTCATGTTAATTCATACTATTTTGATGTGTTTGCTTCCACGATTATCATCTTATTGCTTTTTATAATTGAGTAGATTGACAACCTAGAAAATCATGATTACTAGTATATTATCATTTTAGGAAAACCCTTTAATTTATACGTAGACTGGTTACGGGCACAAGTTAAAGGATGAAGCAATACACATAATTAGGATTTGTAGACGAACCAATTGGTTCGTCTTAGTTGTTTAGATTTGTAGATGCTGGTGTGCTGGATCGTCTCAAGGACTAAGATTTGCAGACGCTTGTGTTGTGGCTCGTTCCACTTGTGCTTATTAATAGTATCAAACGTGTTCTACATGGTTCTGATTAGTGAATGTAGGATATAAATGTGTCTTTAGAATAAGGCAACATAAGGATTAATATGAATAGGTGAAAAAGAACACAATGATCTAAACTAAATGGAGATATAGACGGATTAGAAAAGAGGAACGATAATCCCAAATATAATTACAGACAATTCAAACATACTGAGATCTGCTACACCTAAAATATTGATAAAGTTTTCTTTGTGGGATTGACTCCTTACTTTCAATTACTACTGTTATTTGGTTCCAATGATAAATTATTACTTTCACCTGTTTGTGCCATCACACGCACATGCCAGGTTTGGCACCGATGAGGCATCGATTAGAATAATGCCTCGTTGAGGTGCGAGCCCGGGCCAGGTTTGGCACCGATGCAAAAGAGGAGATAACTGAACTTCTAAATTAGATTCAACGTAATTGTAAAGGACATACAACAGGCTATATATAGCCAAAGGAAACCTTCTAAAACGCTAGTGGGCTTGGGCCTTATTCTAATCGATTGACCCTCTTAAGCATAAGAGAAGAACACACCCCAAATAGAGAATACAAAAAACATGAGAATGCTAATTAATAATAAAATAAGTAATAACTATAAACTAAGTATTCATCTAGGGAGGAAGCCAGTGTCTGGATTGTTTGACCTTCTCCTCAGATTATCTGATTACAAGCCAGGATAAAAGCATTCTCCCTCCCTTGAAATCGAAGTGTCCCCGCTTTGAATAACTAGGAGCACGGGAGATAGTGTGCAAAAATCAAAGGCAATATGGACTCTATGTAGCGCACAAATTCAACTCTAAGCACCACAAAGTTTAATATGAGAGGCTCTGGTGCTAGAGTGATCTTCTCTTTGGTATTGGAAACTGTTACAACAATGACTGTCATCGTAGAAGGGCATTCTGCAAGTGCCAAAAATTCACAAAATGTGTGGGATGGAGAACGGTGAGTGGTTCGCCTAACACCTTAGATTCTGATGAGCTAGTAGGGGACTCATGTGCGAGCAACGAAAAAGACATTAAGTATCTCGGGTGCATTATTGGTGGTGTCGGTTGCGCAAGCCGATGGAGTGGCCAACGTCTTTGGAGCAGAGACGCGAACGCAAGAGAGGGTGACAGGCGTTAAACGGTCGTTGTTCCTATCAAAAATAATCCAACTAAAGTATCCACTAGTGAAGTGGTAAGTCGGAGTCGAGTCCCAAGGGAGCCACAACGATAGCTTAATTCAATTTGTGTTACCAAATAGTAACTGGGGGGTTTTTGGTTTGTAAACTAACTAGCAATAATTAAAACGTAAATTGTTGGATTTTTGTAAACTATAACGATGGAAAGCTCACTCTTTTAGCATCAACGCATTATTCTTATGGAAAGTTGATCATCGAATTCTATAAAAGTTATGTTCTTTAGATAAATAATCTAGTTGTCTTACTCTTTGTTCGTAAATAGCAATTAGTCCAAATAGTCCTAGAAACCTTGTTGTATGCAATAACCAAAGAAATCCTAAGGCTCAACTACTCAACAACATAAAGATCAAAGATATGTAGGCCTATGCAATACCATTGGCAAATCATCGATACTCGACACAGGTTTATAATCTCTATAAAATAAGCACTCGCAAATAGTCTATGCTAATTCTGATTGCTACCTAAAAGACAAGACTTTCAAATCGAATTATCAAGCCTAGCGATATGAATGAATAATAATCAACCTAGTTTGCAACCTAGATAAAATCAATATCAATCAATGACAATAATCACAAGAGAATATAAAACAATGCTGAAATTATTATTAGAACATAAACAATAGAATTCTCCCAAACAATTCCTAGAATAATGGCTTCAACCTAAGAGTGAACTCGTAGGAACTTAGCCAGACATAGCCAAGAGAAAGCTATACATAATTATGGATTGAACTAACCAGGGATGAAGGTAGAAGATGGCACAAAGGTGGGAGCTTTCTTCTTGGCTGCTGAATCTCTAAGAACTAAATTGTGAAAGTGGCAAAAGATAATTCTAACCTAAAAACTAAAGGTTTATATAGTATCTATCCTCTAGGAAATAAAATAACAGAAAATAAAAGATAAAAAATGGAAAAACTGATAGAAATTCGGACTAGATCAGCAATTGGGCCGGTCCGCGTCGGCAGTCACGATCGAGACTTTATAGTCTTGACCGGAGACTTTTTCCCAGTCACTCAGAAATGGCACCAGACTCGATCGCTACCTCCAAGTCGCGATCGATACTTCATGTCGAGGCAAAGTCGCGATCGAGACATTATAGTCTCGGTCGAGACATCTATGTCGAGGGCAAATCTCGATCTAGACATTATAGTCTCGGTCGAGACATCTTCTTCGTAGCTCTTCTTCGTCTTGAAACCTTCCTCTCAGATTGGTCTTCGGTCTTCTATAAGCTTCCAAGGCAGCTCGGCTTCGCCTCTCAGCTTCTTCATGGGTGTAGGTGTGGTCGTCTTCTCTTTAGCTCCGTCCCAAATGCACTAAAGGTGAGTACAAATAGGATCTCCATAATCAATACCGCAAAATAACGCTTAAGAGCATCCCGCAAATCTATAAGTGAACAATCATACCAGATTCCGGAATACCACTCAATAAGCACCTAAACACCACTAATCCTAAGCTAATAGTCGCTAATTACACCATATACTAAGCTCCTATCAGAGGGTATGTCTCTAGGAAGGGGTATAATAAGGCGAGTTGTGGTGGGTTGTCCCGGAGATGGGGGCCGATGAATGCGGTGGCAGACATGGCAATAGAGCACATAATTCTGCCATCCTAGCTATGAAAGTAGATTGCGAGGAAGCCATAACACCTTGGTCTTCGGAGAGTGCAGCCATTGCAGCCATGATAGTATATCGGTAGGAAGTCACAACAACTTGTGCTTTGGTGATTGAAGCCAACATGTTATTAACGAAGGGACACGTGCGAGCTTCCTCACGTGTAGGATGAAGGGTGGAGCACTCGGTAGAAATCAATGGTTTGGGTCCTGATAGATGTAGATATGCTTTGAGTATATCCTAGTTTGTCTCTTATAGTTGACGGAATAGGCTATAGGTTCAACATCCGGAACAATTTCTTTTGTCATCCCAAGTGATGATTTGTTGCCAAAGAATGCTAATGGCAATACTTTCTCTTCACGATCTAACTAGGTAAGGGTGTTGTCGG
>NW_027367835.1:0-54484 GCF_046119375.1 Phyllobates terribilis
TTTCCAGATGTAGATGGTTTCCAGACCAGTTTATCATCCATATCCGATGAGGGAATATCAATTTTTATTATTTGGTTAACAATGTTTGTGGGTAGAATAGTAGCTAACTTAATAGGATCCCATGTTCTAATAGGTGTAATGAACTCATGGACTGTAGTAGTATCGCAATAAAGTAATGGGTTGAAGTAAGATTTAATGTCAATGTCTGGGATCCAGTTATCATGCCAAAAATTTATATTCTTTCCATTACCCAGTAGCCAGAAAAGGCTTGTTTTAAACTTGTCCCTCAAATGGAGAAGACGTCCGAATTGCCAGGAATGTTTAGATGTTTTGTTATAAGAAAAAAGATTTTTCTGTTTAAAGTATTTTTCTTTAATGATTTTAACCCACATGTTGGAATCATTGTCATTAACGATTTTCGAAAACAATTTCATTTGTAACGCAATGTTCATGTGCTCAGCTTTGTGGAGACTTACCCCACTGTTTGATTTCGGTTGACAGATCGTATCCCACGAGAGAAGTGGTCGAGAATTGGGAGTAAATTTATTCCAGAAAAACTTCTTGTTAATGTCATCTATTTGGTTATGGACTCCTGTCGGTAAATAAAAACTTTGCATTAAGTAATTAGTCTGTGACAGAAGGTTAGATTGGATGAGGGTTGTCCGACCAGCCTGAGAAAGTGTATTGGCTTTCCATTGTGATAGTTGTTTATGAAGCTTAGAGATAGCGTAATCAAAACACTCATTTTTAACCTTGCCTGCAACGATAGGAATGCCCAAGTATTTTTCCATTGTTGTTGTAATACGTATTTGCAACTCGGAAGCGATGTTGGTTCTCACCGCAGAGGCGATGTTTTTTGAAAATTGAATTGAGCTTTTGTCATAATTTATTTGAAGTCCTGAGATATTAGAAAGATGATCAAGAGTAATTTTGATATATTTAGCATTTGTAACATTAGCGTTGGCAAAAATAATGGTGTCATCAGCAAAGCTGAGAAAGGGGATGCATGTTCCTTGGTTGCATATTTTGATGCCTACCTTATGACAACGTTTGAGAGATTCAATCGTTAAGGTTCTAGCTAAGTATTCCATTGCTAAAATAAAGATAAAAGGGGCTATGGGGTCACCTTGTCGAATACCACAAGTCGGTTTGAAGATGGGTCCGGGTTCATTGTTGACCAACGGGTTCATTGTTGACCAAAACCGAGAAGGAAGAGGATTTTATACAGTTCATAACCAGATTCGTCCAATCGGCTGAAAAACCAAATGATACCATTACTTGTTGAATGAATGGCCATTGAATTTTGTCATAGGCCTTTTCCATATCAATTTTAATGGCCATCCATCCCCTGGTTCCTTTATTCTTTTTATGAAAAGAATCAAAGATCTCATGTGCTATTAGAATATTATCTTGAATCAAACGTTCTTGTACAAATGCACCTTGGAGTGGGTGGATTAGATTGGGCAGTAAATGTTGTAATCTATTTGCGAGTAATTTAGTAATGATTTTATACATAGTGTTACATAGACTGATAGGTCGGAAATAATTAATGGTATGTGGATTACTTGTTTTAGGAATGAGAGTTATAAAGGAGTGAGTAGCATCAGTAAGAACAGTTTTACTATGAAAGAAAGCCTGAACTGATCTAGTCACCGAATTGCCGACCACAGGCCAGTACGCTTGGTAGAATTCAGCCGGAAATCCATCTGGGCCACACGTTTTATTCTTAGGTAAGTTCATGACAATATTTTGACTTCAACTACAGTTGGGTTTTTTAACAGTGTGACATTGTCTCTGTCCGAGATAAGGTGAGGGATAATTTTAAAATCTTGAGTATTGAATGTTTGACAATGATGGGGGTTAAATCGATTTTGTAGATCTTTAGTGATCGCTTCATGGATCTGCTTTTGGTCAGAGAAATGGATACCATCGAGAGACGTGAATGAAGAAATTTTTTGTCTAAAAGCTCTCTGTTTTGCAACATTATGAAAATATTTAGTGTTCTTATCCATATGGTAGGTATTTTGAATTTTGGCTCGTTGTACCCAGTATGTGTGTTGGAAGGACAGTAGGGCATTATATTGATGTGTAATGTTGTGTAGCTTATGGATTAAGTAAATATTGTGAGGTTCTTCTAGGATTTGTTGTTGGATGTTATCTAGGTTTTGCATTACGTTTAGAAGTTTGTTATGGTTGTTATCCATGAATTGTTTCCTCCAATCTTTTGATAGATCCTTTAAGTGTCGTTGTTTCATGTAGAGATTGAACATGAATGATCCCTCTTGATTCCGAGACCATGCCTGGTTAACTAGATGGATGTAGGACGGATGTTCAATCCATGAATTTTCGAAACGAAATGGATAGTTTTTGCGTTTTTGTTTATTGTCCAGGTTCAAGATTATGCAACAATGATTAGATGTTGTGAATGGAAGATGTGTAATTTTAATAGATTTGAACCAGGTTGTAAGACAAGTTTGAATCATGCACCTGTCTAATTTTTCCATAATGGTGTCTGCTAAGTTATTAGATTTTCTCCAAGTAAAAGGGAAGCCGCTTTGAGGGACTGTAGATAGGCCAAATCGATGAGACAGGTCAGCAATTCTATGAAATTGATGGGGGTTTGGGGCAGTCCCTCCCCATTTATCCATTGGGCATGCAATCTCATTAAAATCACCCATAATTAAGAAAGGAAGATTGAGTTTCAAAATTTTTTTGTATAGTTTGTCCCAGTACGCCGCTTTGTTGTAGTTGTCTGCAGGAGCATAAATGAATAATAGAAGTATGTCCATGTTGTGATTTTTATATCGGAGGATAATTAGGTTTTTTTTATTGTATTGAATTGAAAATGAATTCACAAAATACGAATTGGAAATTAGAATCCATAAACCGCCTCTAGCTTGATCTGCAGGAATAATATAAATGTGCTTGAAGCCTACCTTATAAAGGAAATTATTGTTCGGAATATTATTAGCCTTAGTTTCTGCTAAACATAAGATATCAATAGAGTTTGCTCTTTTTAGGAATGAGATTTCAGTCCAGAAATCAAGTCTTTTGTGCCTCGACAATTCCAATATGCTATATTCATGAAACGAGTTGTATAATACGAGCCAGAGCGTGGAAAACCCACAAATAATATAGTGTAAAAGAATCCCCTAAGAAAAGACAATTTGTAGTGCAGCCAATCATGGTGCCCAACATATAGTAAGATCCAGAAGTATGTATTATGATCGTTGAAAGTAGACCCGTAAACAAATTGAGAGAATCCATTATCAAAAGATAACATACAGTATGAAGATCATATGAGAGAGGGATGAGAGAATCCATTATTATAAGATAACGGATAATATAAAAATTATTAGATATCGAAAAGAAATTAATGTTAGAAATTAGTATAGGGTTAGCGGTTTTACTATATGTATGGATTACATTATATATAATACATATTAGTATAGGTGCACACCATCTAGCAAAATACATATCGGCTACCTGCCCCACACGTAGCATATTAAATAAACTTAAACTCAACAATATCAACATATAGATACTACCTGCCCACAAGCTAAAAGTCTTATGAATCTCAAAAGAAATGTGCCAGAGACACATAATGCTTGAATACTGTAAAGGAGTGACCACGTGGCTATTGCAAACAAAGTAGCAGTAGTCCAGTTGCATGCATTGGACCGAGGTCGGTAGCCTATACAGAGTCTTCACCTATCGTGAACCACGAAAGGGTATCACATCGGAGTGGGTGCCGGCGGTGTGCGGGTTCCGACCGGAACGGACTCTCCAACCGACCAGCCAATTCAAATCGGTCAAAGAGCCCACCATATCCAAATACAGCATCACCATCTCAAACAAGAGAAAATAAAAGTTATTAGTCTGTAATCGAAATATGGATTGAACAGCAACATCTAACCCTGTACTATTGTTAAGATTAATTTTGGAATCTAAATTACTTACACAGTTGGTGGATACAATAACCGTGTCGGTCCGATAATCGCTTAGATGAGCTTTGAAACTGATTTTAGGGGTGAAATATTATTAAGATGGGTATTACTCTGATTATGAAGGGAAACGCTAAACTTGGGGACAGCTTGACTAACGATTTTTACGGCATAACTAGGTAACCAGATATTTTCAACACAGGAGAAAGCCTGAAAGGGGCTAAACTGAGATTCGTGACCAGAACGATTCCCCACGGAATCAACAAGTAAATATAATTCATAGTGGATTTGAGAGGTAAAGTAAGATCCAATACGAGAACTAATTTGATAGATAGTAGATATTTGAAACTGGGATTGGTAAAATAGGAAAAGAAACAAGAGAAGAGAGGAAGCCGCACCTGTACACCGCCCATATACACACCATATGTACTGCTCCCCGGAAAGGGGAAGCAACACCAGCAACGATTGGCAGTAACAGAGGGCCGGAATACTAACCCGGATCTCGAAGAGGAGGGAAGAACAGCTAAGAGGAGAAACGCCAACGGGAGAATCAACACCAATCCAGGAGAAACGCCAATTGGGGGGAGATACGCGGAGAAAAGAGAAGCTCAAAGGGGGGTTCAAATATCTCGCATAAAGGGCCTGAAGACTTGCCACCGGAGGACGACAGCACACACATGCTCTGATCCGATGAAGACTCGGCAGGCACCGCCGACACCGACAATAAGGTGGCCGTGCGGGAGAGTAAACAACCACCCCAGGGCCACCACCAAAGGACGTCCCAGGCACGCAGAGGGAGCGGAGACGACGAGGGAGGGAAGAAGACCGGCATCCGAAGGAGGAGGCCACCATGGACGGGACCGGTGGCCAGGAAAACTGGCGACGAGCACATCTAGGCACAGCACCAATGCCCAAACCGGAGAAGAGTAGGAGTCGCACCGGAGAGGCCCTTGAGCAGCTGTACCGGAGAACGAAGGAGAAGTGTTGGGGAGGATGAAAGGGCTGGCGGCGGTAGAGGAAAGATTAGGGGTAGGGTTTTGGGTTAGGAGCTTTTCCATTTCAAAAAAAAAAAATCATGTGGGAGAAGATTTTTTAGAGGATGGAGAACTTTAACAAGAACGGTAAAATAAAAGAAATTTTTTCTGCGGGGATGAAGTAGGAAATGATGCCCCTCGTCTTGATCCCAACTTGAAGCCAGACTATGTGGAGAATCCGTAACAGAGACTTTATGAAGAATTTCTAGAGACTAGTTTTTTCTACAAACAACGTAAGCGACATAATTGCTTAGCGTATAACTTAAGGGAATGGATCACAAAAATATTTGGCATTTGATACATTAGAATTAGGTGCCGTGTGAAACCACTGTGTCACTCAAAACTCAACAAATTGATATCGTGCAGTATAATTGGTGTTGGATCGGGCTCTTGATAGAAATTGATATTCAACCAAACTCAGTTTTTAACACGAAAACAAGAGTAAATAAAGACGCAAATTTCACTTAATAGTGAGAACCTTTGGCATTTCACGACTTAAGCTAAAACTCACTAGTTTCTTCTTGTATTGCCTTAATCTATTACAACGAGGTAGAAAAACTCTCTTCACTCCTTGTTTCTCTCTTTCAAATACATTCTACAAAGCTCTCAATTATTATTCTTTTTTACCACACTCGAAGATGACACTTTAACACTCAGATTACTAAAGAGAGAGAGCAGAAAAAAACTCATTACTCGTCTATCTATTCCTTATTTCCTCTACACTATATATAGACTAGCTTAAGTCTAGCTTCTCTAAAAGAGTCGGTCTAGCCATGTATGCGAGACTTTTCATCCTGGTTGGTCAGCAAGAATCCTCTACTTGATGTTGCAACAAATACATCAACTTCCTGATCGTGCTTTGTCGTAGCTACATGTGTAGGGGTGCTAAACTCTGATGTGCAACTTGCGAGCTTGAGCTTCTTCATACTTAAGATGTGCTTTATTCAAAACGACTTCCTTAATCTAGAAGATTAAGTCATTTAACGACTTCACGCTCTGCCTTGAAGTGTTACTCAAACACTTTATTCATTCTCCATTTGATTATGCTTTAAGCGACTTTCTCCACTTTAAGCTAGTTCCATATCTCAGTTCCCATGAGTCTAAAACACTAAACTCCAAAAGATAGTTAGACAAACTAGTTTGTCCTCATCAAAATCGAAAAGTTGGAAGAGAATTGAACAAAAGGATGCCCTCTTCGGTTCCCTTACCTAATAATCCCCCCCCCCCTTTTGATGATGACAAACCTAAACAATTGGTCATATCATCATATAGAAATAAATAATAGTCAAGCTTCTAAAATTCAGAACTTATCAAGGAAATGACTTTCATTTTCCCCTAGCCCTTAACCAGATTACTTTGTCCACCCTTAGACTAATATACATATAATTCCCATAACCCAAGCATATCGATATGCACTTCTATTTCCTTGTTGACATCATCGAAAAATTCTAAGTAAGTAAATTAAGGGAACTAAAGAGGATAAAATTGTAACACAACTCTCTAGAGAAATGAAAGCATACAAAATTAATTGTGCCAAGTAAGCATGAAAATAGTTAAGATTATAACAAGTCAATATTGAAATCAACATCCATACTTTTATTGTATCAAATCACTCAATAGTTCACAAAAATATATAGGCAAATGGGTAGACAATTCCTAACGAGCCTATATGTATCTACTGAGGATGTAAATAATGATCAATGCAAGGGGGTTAGTCGTGCTTGTTCCTAGATTCTAATAGCTGGATAATTTTGTTCAGGCCTCCATGAACTCAACAAAGGCCTTAATTGCAATTTCCACCTTGTAGATGGCTTGAGCTTAATCTGGGTGTTCATAGGCCTTTAAAGGTTTCTTGAAAGTGGTAGGAGAAGTAAGAAACTCAACCACTTCATGAACTGTGAAATACATTCAAGCCTGTTAAGGACTTGCTTGTTAGGACATGAGAAAAGGTCACTTCCTATGTCGACTTGTAAATCCCAGATCAACCATGATGCGTTTAATGATATGAGGGTAAGGAAGGGAGTGAGTGATTTTCAGAAAGGAAGCGGACCATTTAGGGAAGTGGTGCTCGTTTGCGCTCACGTGAACCACAAAGAAGGAAAGGATGCATGTCTGGTCCGATCGTTTAGTGTCCACACTTCACAACTGCGGCGTTTTCACCAGGCATATGCTTTGTAGTTGTACATGCGCGTGAACATGATCTGTAGCGTGTCAATAAGCTTCTGCTTGAATACTTTGTCTATATGGGCTGCATCCCCTATGTTCACTATATTGCGCTTCTCTTGATGAGGTAGGGTGTTGTAAATGATGAAATGGTGGATGAGCTGGTGGTAAGCGGGCACTTGTTGATCTTGAGCTCTTTAGGCAATTTATCACCAAAAATTGTCTCCTTGATTCCTCTTGCTCCCTTGGATAAGTTCTTCTTAGGAAATTGGTTAAACCCCCTCCCACGTTTGTAGACTGAGTGCCTTGGCAAACATTTCCACAGTAATGTAATACTTTCTTGTTCTAGACGAGCTGCACCATATCAATGGAGACTGGGTATGTTAGAAGCCTATAAGGCAGTTGTGGTACAATAGTTTGACCATCTCCAGATCAGCTACAGTAGGCTTTGGTTCAAGCTTGACCATTCCTGAAGATTAAGCAAGAAAAGAGCATCTTCAATGGGGTACTCTACAATCAAGGCACTCTATGTTTCAACGCTTGTTATTAAAGGCTGCAAAACCTGATGGTTGGTGTTGGGCCTGGGCCATCCATATTGGGTATTAATAAGTTGGGCAACCCGAATATCCCACAACCTCTGCTGGGCCGCAATACGCGCGCGACCTAGTACACATAGAAACCCTAGAAAAGTCCAACCATAGATGGCTTGTTCCCCAAGCACAACAGGGGGTCCACAACTTCTAAACTATATATAGTGTAAAGGGGGCGTGGCAAGGGCTCGCTCTGGCTTTTTACCATTTTTAGCAAATCAAGTACGATCCAATAGTATTTCACTGACATATTGTAGATTATTCCCTTTCTGGGAGAATCAAGGTAGCCAACCAGCATCTCTCCAACATGAGATCTGATCACTCTCCCCCTAACCCTTCTCTCTCCTAAATCCTCATTAAACCATCACGGCTAAATCACTGATATAAGCTTCGGAGAGTCAAATCCAGGGTACAAACACCCCGGGATTGGCTTTGCAAGTAGAAGGAAGGCCAAATTCTGGCGGTTTTACTCGAGATCTCCACTAACGCCAACTTAGAGGGGTTCCCATCCTCAGATCTTCCCGAAGAAGAACATCTAAACACCTATGCGAGGCTGCGTGTTGTGCCCGGACAACTTGTGGTATAAACACTGGCGCCGTTTTTGGGAAATCTCTCACACAGTTAAGATCGGAGTCGAGATGAATCATGGTAGTTTTCATCAACGAGATCACATATAGTCATGAGGAGCCTTGGCACAAAAGTTGAAACTTCCCTCACACCCCATCGGCGACCACCGACACGAACTTGCCACCTCATGTGTTGTCACATGTGCAACCCCATGGTACATCTAGTACCAGCACACCGAGTAGCGGAGAATGGATCCAAGTCGAAGAGGTTGAGGCTTTTAGGGCATGGCAATACACACAACGGAAGGGAAAGGCTCGGCGAAGCACGAAGCCTCTCCCTCGCCGGCTAGAGTGAGCCCGTCCAAGGTCCCAAGGACAAGGCAGGAAGTCCCTGAAAGGATCGTGAGCCAACCTTGCAACCAGAGAGAGAATACAAGGGATATGAGGCCACATGGCGGTCAAGTACCCGAGACATGGAGTCGGACCCCGACTACTTCCCCCGCAGGCTGGGACGCGAAGCCCCATTTTTTGCTCCTCGGTCGCCCTACCATGCGAGGCACCCAGGCCACATGCCTGAATCCCCTCCTGTCTAGGCAACGAGGCAACATCACTACGTACCCGAGAACCCGTCCCGATACCCGTACTCTCCTTAGCCACACTCAACACAAACCAGCCCTTATCATACCCTAGGCTCATTCTACCCGGCACCACCCACATCCACTCTATACGGCACAAAGGCTTTCAGTGACCATATTATCAATGCTATCCCCTACAAGGACTTCAAGTACCCCCAACTCAAATACTACACAGGAGCTGAAGACCCTCGAGAGCACATAGCTCGATATCGCTACGCCATGGTCGCAAGCGGGGCCTCCGACGTCCTTATGTGCAAGGGGTTCCCAAACACCCTATCCGGTCTTTCTCTCAACTGGATGCTAAGCCTACCGCCGTTGTGAATCAATTTCTTCACCGACCTTGAGGGCAGTTTCCTACAACACTTTAGCTCCCAGCAGAAGCGTACGGTCTCCATCCAAGCGGCCTTGAACATTCGGCAACGGGAAGACAAATCCGTCCATGCTTTCCTAAAGCGTTTCTCAGCCCACGTCATACAAATGCAAGACTTCAATGGATAACAAAGAAAAAATGGACCTCTTATCCGGACTCTGAGATCATTCCCCTTCAAAAACTACCTCGGGCAAAAGTAGTGACACAACTACGAGCAGGTACTAGAACTCTCCCATGAATTCATTTCCTCCAAAGAGCTAAACGGCGTTATCAGCACCCCGGCAAGCAAAAAGAATGACATGGGCCGCGGTAGCAAAGGGCGGATTAGACACAAGCAAAACAACAGGGATTACAGTAACCGCTCTCCGGGCTACGAAGCCCCCAATAACGAGTAGCTGCCGCAGCCCCAAGACGAGTTCCCCGAGCGGGTGATGGTCAACAAGCAGGGCAACAAAAATCGACAACCCCGTCCACCGAAAGAGCAAAAAAATGACAGCGACGACTTTTAACAATGATCTAGGCACCCCACTGCCAAACATGATGCTCGGGACTGCTGAGTACTAAAACAAGAGAGGGAGCAATAAGGCAAATTCATGACAACCAAAAATGGTCGGGGCAACCGACACCGAAACCGGTTTCCCCCCGTCAACCAAGACCCCGACGAAGATTTCCCTAGACCGACGACTTCGTAGGGGCCATAGCAGGAAGGCATCTACCTACCCTCTTAGCCGATCCAGGATATGGAAAATGCGAAACGGCACTCCACCCTCCGGAATACCCGTAATGGTCGTCAACAACTTAGCTCGACAACCCTACCAACTCCTTTTTAGCCATCTCAAGTTAATGATTGGGCCAAGACCGCCATGGACCCGTTGGTGGTATACATTCAGTTAGGAAGCAAGATGGTCAAACGAGTTTAAGTCAATTCAGGCAGCTCCTTCGATATATTATATTGTGACGCTTTTGAGAAGCTCGGATTCGAGCAGTCAAACCTACGACCAACTAGTTTCACCCTACTCGATTTCGGAGGAGAAAGAGTAAAGGCCTTGGGGGTCATCACCCTAGAAATGGTACTCGGCGAAGAGGAGGCTTCAAGCGCAAAGAGTTCATCGACTTCATAGTCGTCCCCCTTACCTCCTCCTACAATGCCTTCTGGGTCAAGCATCTATATGCAAGTTTGAGGCCATTATATCAATCTACCATTTCTTCCAAAAGTTCTCGGTTGCCCGGACGGAGGCACAGTCCACGACAACGTAACTGAGAGCAGGATATGCTATGTTCCCTCGGAATGGGGAGTACAAAAAACCGTCAAGGGCAACCAACTCATCTTTTTGGGAAACCTCACCCCAAGACGAGGTTGACCTCGAAGTACGCGACCCTCTGAGGAACATAGAAGTCGGCCTCAAAAAGCTAGCTTTCACCAAATTTTCTATACAAGGGGGTCACCCTATTCGAAAACCCATAGGAGCGGCTATACATTGGGGGTAGTCTAGCCCCATAAACAAACGAGGGCATCAAGACCCTGCTAGAAAACTCCTGTGACATGTTTGCCTGGACCCCCGAAGGACTTAAAAGGGATACCACCAAAAGCCATGACACATTCCCTGGACATCTCCCCTGGTTTCAAGCCGAAGAGGCACCAAAAACGTAAACATGCCGGTGAAAAAACAAAGAAGCCGAGGACGATCTGGCTAAGCTACTCAGGGCTGGATTCGGGGAGCCAGTTCAGTACCCAACATGGTTTTCAAACTTAGTAATGGTCACTAAGACCAACGGGAAGTGGAGAATGTGCATCGACTTCACAAACCTCAAAAAAGTCTGCCCGAAGGACAGCTAACCCCTCCCGCCATCAACCAGTTGGTCGACTCCACGGTCGGCCCTCATCTTCCTCGACGCCTATTCGGGGAGGCAGAGCACACAACCTTCATCACCGATAAGGGGACTTTCTACTAAAAAGTCATGTCGTTCGGTCTAAAGAACGTCGGGGCCACATTCCAGATGTTGGTAGGCTTGATATTTCGAGACAAGTTAGGCAGAAAGGTGGAGGCCTACGTCAAACACATAGTGGTCAAAAGCAAGAATCAGTCTGACCACGTAGCCGACCTCATAGACGTCTTCACCACTCTCCAAAAAAGGGCATGTGTGTCAACCCTAACAAATGTGTATTCAGCGTAACCGAAGGCAAGTTCCTTGGGTTCATGATCAGCGCTAGAGGAATAGAATTCAACTCTAACAAGGTGAAAGCGGCCACTGAAACCTCACAACCAAGAAACATAAAGGAGGTACAAGGGCTTATAGGGCGGGTAAACTACCTTATCCATTTCTACTCAAAGCTAGTCGAGCGCAGCTTACCCTTCTTCGACGTCCTCCGCAACTCGAGAAACTTCACGTGGACGGAAGAATGCTCCATCTCATTCGAAGAACTAAAAAAGAACCTTGCAACACTACTTACCATGGCCGCACCCGTTGCCAGGGAGGACCTCCAACTCTATTTAGCCGCAAGCACCAGGACAGTCAATGTCGTACTAGTATGTGAGAGTAGCATACCCGTCTACTTCACAAGCAAGGCCCTAACGCCCACAGAGGCAAGGTACCCTCGGTAGGAAAATTTTCATACGCCCTAGTTATAGCCGCGAGAAAGCTTAGACCCTACTTCCATGCCCACCCTATACAAGTGTCTTCAAGTTTTCCTCTACAAAGCCTCCTCCACCGGTCAACTGTTTCCGGCCGGCTAACCCGATGGTTTATCGAGCTGTTAGAATTCGACATTGAATGTGTGCCTAAGTCGACAATAAAGGCGTGGGCCCTGGCCCTGGACGACTTCATCATCGAAACTAGTTTTCAAGAATAAATTGGCATCGAACCTGCAGTCGGTCATCTGGTATGGACCCTCTATGTGGACGGAGTTGTCAATACCGATGGCTGCGTGGTAGGGGTCTTATTGAGAACTGACCACGGATATGTAACCGAGTTTGTGATTACACTAAACTTCAAAGAAAGAAACAACAAAGCCGAGTATGAGGCTTTCATTGCAGGGCCTCGAGATTGATCTCACCAGCGCTTGCGATCGTTTAGAATGCTTATGCGACTCCGAAGTAGTCGTAAACCAGGTCCAAGGGACATACAAGGAAAAACAGGGACCCTCCCCAAGTACCATAGCCGACTAATGACTCTAATTCCATGTTCAAGCACTTCATGATAAAGGCCATCCCCCAAGAGAACAACAAATAGGCCGACAAGCTGGAAAAAATGGCCTCACAAGTCCGACCGCCAAGCTTGTTGCCCGAGCAGAAGGAAAGCAAAGTCTGGGTCCAAACCCGCAAAGAGAGAGCCATTTGCAAGAAGATGGAGGCCATCACAGTCGACAAATCACCCAACGACTGGAGAACTCCTCTCATTAACTTTCTAGCTGGAAAAACATCCTAACTGACCTGGAAAGCACGGAGGAGGCTCGAGGTACAATCGGCTAGGTTCTACACAAACAAAAGTATGCTTTTCAAGCACAGTTTTTAAAACAAAGAGCCCTGGTGTATGTCCTAGGAAGAAGGAAAAGCAATGCTCGTCGAACTGAACACCGATCTGTGGGGCACACACACGTATGGCGATCCATGGTCCAAGACGCACTCTTCAATGGACATTTTTGGCTATCAATGAGAGTTGATGCTCAACAAATCATCAGAACGTGCAAGCCGTGCCAGTTCCACGCACCGGCTTCTCACCAACCATGTGTAGAACTAAAAATCATGAGTTGGCTCCTTCCCATTCTCTATATGGGGGCTTGACCTCCTTGGACCCTTCCCCAAGGCCCCCAAACAACTTGAGTACATCATCGTAGCCGTCAACTACTTCAAAAAAATGAATAGAAGCAATACCCCTAGCAAATAAAACCGTACAGGCCGTTAAGAAATTTCTATGGCAAAACATCATCTGCCGATTCGGTTTACACCAGCAGATTGTAACCGATAAGGGGCCAAGTTCAACAAGCTAAAGCTAACATTATGGTGCGATGACCTCGGCATCAAGCTCACTTTTGCATCCTTTGCCCACCCACATTGCAACGGCTAGATCGAGGCTGCAAACAAGAGCATCCTGAACGACTTAAAAAAGTGCCTCCAAGGAGCCAAGGGATGCTGGGCCGAGGTGCTACCCCTTGTATTAAGGTAAAACAGAACTACACTTAAGGAGTCAACCGTCGAGTCCGCATTCGTCCTAGCCTATGTAGTCGAAGTCATAGTCCATGTCGAGCACTTGTTCCCAAACGACGAAATCCTCCAATAAGACTAGAACACTAATGTTGAACAACTCGCCCTTGAAATCGAGCTCCGCAAATAAATGAGAGAAAAAGCCCCCATACACATAGCTAACCAAAAAGCAATCGTAGCCAAGCACTACAACAAGTACATCAAGCCTAGGGGCTTCAAAAAGGCCGACCTTGTCCTCCTCCGAGAGGAGGGAGGAAAGCTAGATCCGGGATGGGATGGACCATACATAGTCGACAGTGAAGTGGCCCCTGGTGCCTACAAACTTGTCGACCACAACGGCAATCACGTTCTTGACACATGGAACGTGATGTGCCTACGATGATACTACCCCTGAGTATCCTCGCCACATGTATACACTCTCTCACCTTTTTCTCCCTATACGGAATGTGGATCCCAAATCCTAACACTTGTCCATATAGGCAAGGGCCGAGTGCCTCTGGCACCTGGACAATAAATAAACTGGTTCGGATAATGACGAGCGTCGTTTGCAGCGTCAAAATATTCAGTTATAAAACCTCACTAACTTCTCTACAAGTAGAGTGGTAAGAAAGGGCCGATCCCAAAGAGAGTCAAGTTATCAATTCTTATGTAATTAATAAGGTCAACTTTATTAAAGATAGAAAAGGGGGAATTTGGATTGATGCTAGTTTATGATTCAATTAAGGAGAGTAATTGAGAAAATACGTTATTCAGCGGGGATTCGCACTACGGAATGGTTTGTTTGATCATTGACTTCCTATTTTCTAATCGGGTTCATTCCATTAATTAATATATTCTAATTGTCAAAATTCATGTTCCTTATTGGCTAATTAAGTCAACTAGTCCTAACGCCCTTACACCTACAAATCTAGCCCTCAAACTATCAAGACGATCTCCTAGGTAGCATAGAGTTCATGAATAGATAGGAAAGTGCACTGCCCTTGGCGCCAACACCTCATTAATCTCCACATCCCCACAAGCCCAACTAGTTCAATTAGTGATTTCTTCCACTAATTAGGCAAGGTTCTCCAACTAGGATAAAGCATGCCCTAGCTATATGAAATAGATCTATAGACCTAGGTTGTGAATCTACATAAACAAATCACAATAAATTTACTATACAAGCAAGAGATTAAAACAATTCAAGAGATATACTTTATTAGAACCAAGGGAGGAAGTCTACAAACCAGCCCATTCGTAGGCTTCACCTGAAGAACAGCGTAATCTCCCTAAAACTCTCTAATCAAACCTAGAACTATGCAAGTGAAAGAGGCAAGATCTCCTCCTTATTTATAGAGGAGAGAAACCCTAAAAACAACCTAAAGGAGTCCCAAACCCGAAGCCCAAGTTAAAGTAGGTAAAAAGGCTCAAACCAATCCCGCAAGAGAAGAGTAATCTATGGATGAAGACCTACGGCGGCGAGATCGCGCTTCTAAGGGCGAGGTAGCATCCTCCCAAGTAAGTAGGGAGCAATCGCGCCTATCTGGGCACGGTCGCGTCCCAGTTTCTACAGAATAGCGACGTCCGTAAAATTGCCATAACTTTTGACTCACAACTTCGATTGAGCTCATATTTTAAGGTATTCAAGTAGACTTCAATATAGAACTCATAGAATTGGAATCACCTCAACCGGAAATTGGATCAGGGAAACGGATCCATCTGAATCAGCTCAACATCTCAACATTCTTCTTGCGCGCGCTAACTTGTTTCGTCCTTTGGCCGTTTCCTCTTCGTTCTTCTTCGAAAAGCTCATAATCCTTGTAGTTGACCAATCTGCTCCGTGAATTCCGGATTACGGTAATACATTCCAAATCATGGCCAATTCGTCTATAAACGGTGCTAACGACCACCATTTATGCCGTATTAAACGTCGCTCATCATACCCCCACACTTAAACCATGCTCTTCCTCTAGTAAGCTGCACCTAACTCCCGAGTGATCTTGGCGAGTATGGATTTCATTAATGCGGTGGTCGTCGAATCAACTCTTAAGCTCCTATGTACCTACAATCATCCAAGCAACGAGCGTAGACTTTGACTCTACTAACAATATAGCAAGACTCGATAAAACTCTAAACTAACTTAACAATGGCATCATTCATCCCCCCTAAATTCAAGCTACGCTTAAACATATGCAAGTTTATGAAAATGAATCTCTAAACTATCAAAAAGATGTCTTTATCCAGATAATATACGAAGGATGATAACGCGAGATCAAAAGTAAGACAAATTAACAAGTGACATGCTCAAATCCATGAAGAGAATGCAAGACTTCCCACACCAATGAAAGCAACTAAACCAAGTCTTAACTCTAACAAGTCCAATAGTATTCTTCTAATGTTCCTTTTCGTCCTACTCACACAACTTATTACGTACCCAAATTTTTTTTTAGGTAGAACCTGTCCATTTTATGGGTCAGGCTGCTATGAGACTCTTTGCTTAATAGATCATGGAGGATCAATCCCTCAGTTATTTTTCACACCTCCGGCATCGTGTGCTATTCCGATTTTCTTTTACTTAGAGCTCACTACCTTTATATTTTTCTTTTATAATTTTTTTTTACATTGTAATGAAGAAGGACGGGAACAAAACTCTCAAATCAATTGCTAAAAAATAGAGAAAAGTGGGTAGTCATGCATACTTGTTTTTGGACCTAGTGTATCCTAATCATAAAATACATGCTCGGGTCAAAGTCATAAAGTTGAAAAATCATCGTCATTATACACAATTGTAATATCAACAATCAAAGGCATAATAAAAAGTATTAAACTCAACGCACCATTATAGAACTCCACAAAGCATCAAATAAGGGAAAATATGATAACCGACTCTAAAAATACGAATAAGGGGAAAACTGACTCAATAATTTTAAAAACAAGGATAGGTAAGATTTAACTCCCTCACCCACATTAAAAGTACACAAATGTTCTAATTGGCCAAATAAAGAAGAAAGATAAAAGAGGGATGGAAGTGGAAAACTACCTCTTGTAACGGGGTGCCTCCCGGAAGCGCATTTTCTTAAAGTCGTAGGCCCGACTTCACCCATATCCCCTACAATTTTAGCAGGTCAACAATTAATAGCACTGGTGTTGACCATAAAATGGTCAACAACCAAATGAAAAACACAAGAAAAGAAATTTGAACTCCCCGACAACGGCGCCAAATTTGACGAGCGTCGTTTGCAGCGTAAAAATATTCATTTATAAAACCTCACTAACCTCTCTACAAGTACAGTGGTAAGCAAGGGTCGATCCCGCAGAGAGTCAAGTTAACACTTCTTATGTAATTAATAAGGTAAACTTTATTATAGATAGAAAAGGGGGAATTTGGATTGATGCTAGTCTATGATTCAATTAAGGAGAGTAATTGAGAAAATACCTTATTCGGCGGGGATTCGCACTACAAAATGGTTGGTTTGATCATTGACTTCCTATTTGCTAATCAGGTTCATTCCGTTAATTAATATATTCTAATTGTCCTAATCCATATTCCTTATTGGCTAAATAAGTCACTTAGTCCTAACGCTCTTACACTTACAAATCTGGCCCTAAAACTATCAAGACTATCTCCTAGGTAGCCTAGAGTTCATGAATAGATAGGAAAGTGCAATGTCCCATGCGTCAACACCTCATTAATCTCTACATCCCAACAAGCCCAATTAGTTCAAGTAGTGATTTGTGCCACTAAGTAGGAAAGGTTCTCCAACTAGGATAAACTAGGCCCTATCTATATGAAATAGATCTATAGACCTAGGTTGTCAATGTAGTTAAACAAATCACAATCAATTTACAATACAAGCAAGAGATTAAAACAATTGAAGATATATAATTTATTACAACCAAGGGAAAAAGTCTATAAACTAGCCCATCCATAGGCTTCACCCTGGAGAACAGCGTAATCTCCCTAAAACTCTCTAATTAAACCTAGAACTAAGCATGTGATAGAGGCAAGCTTTACTCCTTATTTATAGAGGAGAGAAACCCTAAAAACAACCTAATGGGGTCCCAAGCCCGAAGCCCAAGTGAAAGTAGGTAAAAAGACCCAAAACAATCCCACAGAGAAGAGTAATATGTGGTTGAAGATCTACAGCGGCGCAATCGCGCTTCTAAGGGCACGGTCGCGTCCTCCCCAGTGAGCAGGGCGCGGTCGCGTCCCATTTTCTGTAGAATAGAGATGTCCGTAAAATCTTCATAACGTTTGACTCAGAACTCCGATTGAGCTCATATTTTGAGAAATTCAAGTAGACTTCAATATATAACTCTTAGAATTGGAATCACCACAATCATACATCGGATCAGGGAGAAAGAGCCATATGTACTAACCTCAACATCTCAGCACTTCTTCTTGCGCGCGCGAACTTGTTTTGTCCTTTGGCCGTTTCCACTTCTGTCTTCTTCCAAAAGCTCGTAATCCTTGTATTTAACCAATTTTCTCTATGAATCCGGATTATGGTAATAAGTTCCAAATCTTTGCCAATCCGTCTATAAACGATGTTAACGACCACCATGTACGCCTTATTAAACGTCGCTCATCACACCCCCTCACTTCTACCTTGCTCGTCCTCCAGTAAGTTGCACCTAACTCCTAAGCAATCTTAGCGAGTATGGATATCATTAATGCGGTGGTCATCGAATCAACTCTTAAGCTCCTATGTACCTACAATAATCCAAGCATCGAGCGTAGACTTTGACACTACTAACAATAATGCAAGACTCGATAAAACAATAAATAACTCAACAATGGCATCATTCACCTCCTTAAATTCGAGCTACGCTTAATCCTATGCAAGTGCATGAAAATGAATCTCTAAACTATGAAAAGATGTATTTTTCCAGATAATATACGAAGGGATGATAACGTGAGATTAAAAGTAAGACAAATTCTCAAGTGACATGCTCAAATCCAAGAAGAGAATGCAAGATTTCCACACCAATGAAAGCAATTAAACCAACTCTTAACTCTAATACGTCCAATAGTGTTCCTCTAATGTTCCTTTTCTTCCTACTCACACAACTTATTACGTATCCAATTATTTCTCTTTAGGTAGAACCTGTCCATTTTATGGTCTAGGCTGCTATGAGACTCTTTGCTTAATAGATCATGGAGGATCGATCCCTCAGTTATTTTTCACACCTCGGGCATCCCGTGCTCTTCGGATTTTCTTTTACTTAGATCTCACTACCTTATATTTATCTTTTATAAATTTTTATTTTCCATTGTAATGAAGAAGGAAGGGAACAAAACTTTCAAATCAATTGCTAAAAATTAGAGAAAAGCGGGTAGTCATGCAAACTTGTTTTTTGACCTAGTGCATCCTAATCAAAAACTACATGCTCGGGTCAAAGTCTTAAAGTTGATCAATCATATCATCATTGTACACAATTGTAATATCAACAATCAAAGGCATAATAAAAAGATTCAAACTCAACGCACCACTATAGAACTCCACAAAGGATCAAATAAGGGGAAAATATGATAGTCGACTCTAAAAATGCGAATAAGGGGAAAATTGACTCAATAATTTGAAAAACAAGGATAGGTAAGATGTAAAATCCCTCCCCCACACTTTAAGTACACAATGTCCCTAGTGTCCAAATAAAGAACAAAGGTAAAAGAGGATGGAAGTGGAAAATTACCTCCTATAACGGGGTGACTCCCAGAAGCGTCTTTTCTTAAAGTCGTAGGCCCGACTTCACCCATATCCCCTACAAATTCACCAGGTCAACGATAAATAGCATGGGTGTTGAATATAAAAATGTCAATAACCAAAGTTAACCAAATTAAAAACACAAGAAAAGAAATTTATAATCCTCGACAACGGCGCCAAATTTGACGAACGTCGTTTGCAGCGTCAAAATATTCATTTATAAAACCTCAATAACTTTTCTGCATGTAGAGTGGTAAGCAAGGGCCGATCCCGCAGAGAGTCAAGTTAATTATTATTATGTAATTAATAAGGTAAACTTTATTAAAGATAGAAAAAGGAGAATTTGGATTGATGCTAGTCTATGATTCAATTAAGGAGAGTAATTGAGAAAATACCTTATTCAGTGGGGATTCACAATACGGAATGGTTGGTTTGATCATTGACTTCCTATTTTCTAATCGGTTTCATTCCATTAATTAATATATTCTAATTTTCCTAATCCAGGTTCCTTATTGGCTAATTAAGTCAACTAGTCCTAACGCCCTTACACCTACAAATCTAGCCCTGAAACTATCACGACTATCTCCTAGGCAACATAGAGTTCATGAATAGATAGGAAAGTGCACTGCCCTTGGCGGAAACACCTCATTTATCTCCACATCCCCACAAGCCCAACTAGTTCAAGTAGTGATTTGTTCCACTAAGTAGGAAAGGTTCTCCAACTAGGATAAACCAGGCCCTAGCTATATGAAATAGATCTATAGACCTAGGTTGTCAATGTAGTTAAGCAAATCATAATCAATTTATAATACAAGCAAGAGATTAAAACAATTCAAGAGATATACTTTATTAGAACCAAGGGAGAAAGTCTACAAACCATCCATCCGTAGGCTTCCACCCTGAAGAACAGTGTAATCTACCTAAAACTCTCTAATTAAACCTAGAACTAAGCATGTGAAAGAGGCAAGCTCTCCTCCTTATTTATAGAGGAGAGAAACCCTAAAAACAACCTAATCGAGTCCCAAGCCCGAAGTCCAAGTGAAAGTAGGTAAAAAGGCCCAAAACAATGCCGGAAGAGAAGAGTAATCCACAGTGGAAGACCTACGGAGGCACGATCGCGCTTCTAAGTCGCGCCCTCCCCAGTGAGCATGGCGCAATCGCGCCTATTTGGGGGCGGTCGCGTCAAAGTTTCTACAGAATAGTGATATCCGTAAAATTACCATAACTATTTACTCAGAACTCTAATTGAGCTCATATTTTGTGGGCTTCAATTAGACTTCAATATCTAACTCCTAAATTGAAATCACCTCAATCAGACATCGGAAAAGGGATAACGAGCCATCTGAACTCAGCCCAACACCTCAGCAATTCTTCTTGCGCGCGCGAACTTGTTTCTACCTTTGGCCTTTTCCTCTTTGGCCTTCTTCCAAAAGCTCGTAATCCTTGTATTTAATCACTTTGCTCCGTGAAGTTAGGATTACGGTAATGTGTTCGAAATCATGGCCAATCCAGGCGTTAAACAGTCGTTGGTCCTGTCAAAGATAAATCCAACTAACTTCCACTAGTAAAGTGGCAAGTCGGAGTCGAGTCCCAAGGGAGTCATAACGATAGCTTATTTCAATTTGTGTTACCAAATAGTAACTGGGGGTTTTTGGTTTGTAAACTAACTAAAGCATTAATAAAAGCGAATGTTGGATTTTTGTAAAATTTATAACGATGGAAAGCTCACTCTTTCAGTCTCATCACATTATTCTTATGGAAAGTGAACATCGAATTCTAATAAAGTTATGTTCTTTTAAATAAATCAACTAGTTGTCCTACTCTTTGTTCGTAAATAGCAACTAGTCCAAATAGTCCTAGAAACCCTTTTTGTATGCAATAACCAAAGAAATCCTAAGGTTCAACTACTCAACAGCATAAAGATCAAATATATGTAAACCCATGCAATACCATTGGCAAATCACCGATACTCGACACAGGTTTATAATCTCTACAAAATAAGCACTCGCAAATAGTCTATGCTAATTCTGATTGCTACCTAAAAGACAAGACTTTTCAAATCAAATTATCAAGCCTAGCAATATGAATGAATAATAATCAACCTAGTTTGCAACCTAGATAAAATCAATATCAATTAATGACAATAATCACAAGAGAAAATAAAAACAATGCTAAAATTATTATTAGAACATAAACAATAGAATTCTCACAAACAATTCATAGAATAATGGCCTCAACCTAAGAGTGAACTCGTAGGAACTTAGCCAGACATAGCCAAGAGAAAGCTATACATGATTATGGATGAACTAACCAGGGATGAAGGTAGAAGATGGCACAAAGGTAGGAGCTTCCCTCTTGGCTGCTGAATCTCTAAGAACTAATTGTCAAAAGTGGCAAAAGAATAACTAACTCCTTCTAAACCTAAAAACTAAAGGTTTATATAGTATCTATCCTCTAGGAAATAAAATAACAGAAAATAAATGATAAAAAAGGGAAAAACTGATAGATTCCCGGGCTTGGAACTGCAATTGGGCCTCATATAATGCCGAGTCGCGATCGAGACATAAAGTCACGATCGAGACATTTTCCCAAGTCACTCAGAAACGGCTCCAGACTTGATCGCTACTTCAGGGTCGCGATCGCTACTTTCATGTCGAGGCAAAGTCTCGATCAAGACATTATAGTCTCGACCGCAACATCTTCTTCGAGGGCAAATCTCGATCGAGACACCAAAGTCTCGACCGAGACATCTTCTCTGTAGCTCTTCTTCATCTTGAAACCTTCTATCGGACTGGTTTTCGGTCTTCTATAAGCTTCTGAGGCTGCTCGGCTTCGCCTCTCAGCTTCTCCATCGGTATGGTGTGGTCGTCTTCTCTCTAGCTCCGTCTCAAATGAACTAGAGGTGAGTACAAATAGGATCTCCATAATACAAACCACAAAATAACGCTTAAGAGCATCCCGCAAATCTATAAGTGAACAATCATACCAGATTCCGGGAATACCACTCAATAAGAACCTAAACACCACTAATCGTAAGCTAATAGTCTCTAGTTACACCATATAATAAGCTCCTATCAAACCTCCCCACACTTAAACCTTGCTCGTCCTCGAGTAAGCAAAATAAAACTCACTCCTCTTAAAAAGCACAAAGGTCTACAGTAAGTGTAGAGAGAGTCTGCTAGCGACTATACCAGAAACTCCAAACTGTAAATAAGCACTAACCTACTCCGATCTATCTCCTTATGTCTCCGAGATTTCCTACCCAAAACCCTCCTTATTTCTCCACCTTCATATGTCACCATTCCATTACAATAGTAATAATCGAACCTAGTGGTGTGCTTTTAAGCACATGTGGAATCCTAATCTCCTCTAAGGGTAAGGGTACATAAATATGACATAATAAAGATCAAATCGAGTCTCCCACTCGCTTATAAACTTATTCCTCCTCTTTGAGTAATGTCCTAAACCACTAGATAATATAAATCCACAAGTCACAACCACCAATCCTAATTTAAAAATTCTGCATAGTACAACCACAACAGTATGCATCAAACGCCAAGATAGGAATCTAATCCTAGTCTAATACAACCGCCAATAATATGTAGCAAAACTAGTAAACTAATGGAATGGTAAGCATGCAAAATGTGGATAACAATAAGCTCATAAATAGAGAGATAAAAGGCTAAAGCTAACTCCTTATCCTTCCTTGGTGAATCTAGAAACCCGAGACATCCTTCAACTCCCTTCTTATGTCTCCTGCGCCATTAGATATGCAATCAAATAAATAATCACAAAACAAGTAAATCCGGCGCCCTTTCGGGTTTACACCAAATTCTAAGTGGTAGGATCTTTTTCTATTCCAATCTTTTTTTATTTTTCAGGCACCAACCTTTTCCTTTTTATCCATTTTTGCTTGCCTGGTTTTTATTCTTTCATTTTTCGTATCTTTTTTTTATTTTTTCATTTCTTTTTCGAATTATTTTGGTATATTTTTTTTCAATTTTTTATATAAAACAAAACAGATGCAATTGTTCAAGACGCGATATAAATTCTGGTACAGACTCGATCAAAATACGACACAAACAGTTCAGCAGAAAATAAGTAAGAAAGACTCAAAAACGCATAAAACACCTCCTCGGTACAGCAAATCCTCTCCCCACACTTGAACAGCGCCTTGTCCTCAATGCAGAAAAAGAGGACCTCATAAAATAGGGAAGAGGGGGGAAATACCGCAATCACTGCTCAGCATCATCGTCATCACCATCATCATCAGACTTCTCCTCATCGTCATCGTCGTCGTACACATCCTCATCGTCCCTAGCCGGTGGATCGGGGTAGTTAGCTCGGAAGAGCTCCCACTGCTGCTGCTGATACACCCATTGCTGGTGCTGATACTCCTGGTCCCGCAACATGTCCTCCCGGATGGCCGTCATATCGGCCTGGAACCGCTTCTGGTTCTGGACGAGCGCCTGTGTAGTCGTCCGCATCTCATGCTGGCTCGTCTGGATAGCCTCCGTAATCTGGCCCAACTGGTGCGCCATGTGGGTACGCCAGTACATCTCATCAGAATAAGGCTGGGACCTAGACCCGCTCGCGCCAGCGTCGGAATAAGCGTGCTGATACTCGGGCGCGGGGGCAAATGGAGCTGGTGCTGGTACTGGTGCTGGTCCCGGTACAAGGAAGTGCTGACCCTCAGGAACGACATCTGGTGGGATGTATGAATCGGCCCATGACCCGAACACGACGGGCTCCTCTCACGGATAGGTAATCTGAAATCCGCGCCCGTACAAGTAGACGAGATCTGGACCATCTCTCCGCAACCACAAGTTGCTCGTGCACCATGGCTTCTCGTATAAGAAGCTCCCCCTAATAGGCTGATAGCACGGGGGCAGTCGGCCTCGATAGCTAGGAGGGTGATCATTCCACCCACTGCGATGTCGCCGAACTCTAGCTTGTGCGACTCCTGACAGGCACGCACAAACTGGGTAGGCCAATCGGGGACGAAGAACTCGCACTCAAACGAGAATGCATATATTAGGAAGAGTTGGTGGACCGAGATCTTGTTGTTCTCAGCCTTGTTTCCGAAGCACATCGCCACCACCTTGTGGATGAGGCGCCACTGCGGAAAAGCGACGGAGGTATCTGTGGTAAGCCTGGCGTCATACGCCTCTCCCGATTCTCTGTTCCACCATTCCTTCACTGTATCATTATACACGTCTCTATCCCAGTTTCTCCTCTTAGTCACCCCAAACGCATGCGCGATCTGCTCATGGGTGAGCCTCCATGTCCTGTTGTTTGACCGCCATTTGATATGCAACACCCGGTCGGTGCGGTCATCTAAAGTCACGGACAATGTGCGTAGGAATTCCCGAGTGAAGTTCGGGAATGTGGCTGCACTCAACCCCAGGAAACCCCCTAAGCCGGCCTTGGTGAACATTGCCTTGACCACCTCGTGCAACCTCATGTTTTCCAACACAACCAGGTCCGGAAACCGGGTCATGACGATTGCCTTGTTGTTGACGATCTGCTCTAACTCATCCGCGATTCTCCTTTGTCTCTTCGGAGCCATTGTTCACAACACAACACAAATCCCAGCAGAGATATGGTGGTCACAGCCACAAATGGACAAGATTAGACCGCTCGAAGATACCTGAAACGCGTACTTTCTGGATCTCGCGGTCGAGACTGCAATGTCGCGATTGAGACTTCTGGGCCGTGGCAAAGTCGCGGTCGAGACTCAGAAGGTAGCGATCGCGATTTCTTCTCGAAGTGAAAGTCGCGGTCGAGACAACAAAGTAGCGGTCGAGACTGAAGAACACAGGATGAGTCTGCTCAAATGTCGCGGTCGAGCCCCAGGAGTCGCGATCGCGACTCAACAACACGCCCAACCCCTTCTTCTTTCGATCCCCTTTTGGCTTCGTTTGGCCTCCTCTTCGAACACCACTTCAGATCTGGACTATATGGCTAAAATCCGGTCTATTAGGGGTGATTTGGTGGAAGAAAAACAAGGTTTAGGAGGAGATTTGAGAAATTGGTGTTTTTAGTGTTCTTGATGAATTTGGGCGATTGTGGGCGAAATTGGGCGATTTTGATGGAGGGATTGATGGAGGATAGTAGAGATGGAGATTTAGAGTGAAATAGAGGGAGAAATCTTGAGTTTTGAGGGATTTGTGAAATTGGGTTTAGGGAGAGTAGAGGTGTGAGGAAGACGATGAAAGAAATAGATGGAGAAGGAGGGAGGTCTCGGCCGAGACATAGGCCGAGACTCTTGGGGTAATTTTCGAAAATATATTTTTTTTCTTTTTTAACAGGAGAGTCCGCGGTTGAGACCTGAAGTCTCGATCGTGACTTTTGTAGGCGAGGCCTAATTTCCGCGTTTTTCTCTTCTGCTGCTTCCTACATGGTGGTCCCGTGATTTTTCTGAAACAAAAACATCAAAAACAAACAAACAATAGGGATTAGCGTTAGTGAAAATCCCCCGGGTTGCCTCCCGTTCAGCGCCTTAGTTAACGTCGCGGCACGACGTACGATCGTTCATTCAATGTTTTTCAATCCTTTACGGATCGCATCGTCTAGCAATAACTTCTTGAACCATGGATGGAAAGGTTTGAACCTTAGACCATTTTCCTCCTTCACCACCCATACTTGCTTGGGCTTCTTCTCCTTTTTGTTCTCCCCACTCTTATTTTTGGCCTTACCCTTCGCCTTTCCTTTTGCTTTCTTGGGGGCCTGCACAACAGCTTTTGCAGGTTTCTTTTCCTGTTTTGTTAGCGAGGTGGGGCCACTGCCCAAAACAGCACTACAGCCTAGCTCGGAAATTTTAATCACATCATTTACACAGAATACTGAGCTATCGTCTAGGGGTTGTGCCTTAGTCCAAAAATATTGAAATTTACCACATCCCCATTAAATTCGAGTGTAAGCGCCCCGATATCTAGATCTAGCTTAGTCTTAGATGTCCGCATAAATGGTCGACCTAGAAGGACAGGTGTAGTATGTGTCTCATGTTTATAATCTAGCACATAGAAATCCGCAGGAAAAATAAGGTTTTCTACTTTAACCAACACATCTTCGACCAACCCTCTCGGGTAGATCGTAGATCCGTTGGCTAGTTGCAAAACAATCCCTGTTTTACTCATTCGCCTTAGATTTAATGATTCATAAACCGAGTAAGGTAAAACATTTATCGAAGCCCCTAAGTCTAACATAGCTCTATCAATTCTAGTTTTACCTATGGTACAAGGGATGATCACCATTCCTGGGTCCGCGTGCTTAGTAGCCATTTTCGGCTGGATGGCTGCGGAGACCCTTCCGCTTACCTGTACCTGCTGCCTCCCTTGCAGCTTCTCGGTTGCTTTCTTAGTGCACATCTCCTTCAATCGCTTAGAGAAACGGGGCACCTTCTTGGCGAGTTGGAGTAGATAGCTATTCCCCTGGCATTTCCCAAACCTCTTGAGGATCTCCCCGTCATCCCGAACGTCATCCTCAGAAAGTCGCAGTCGAGAGTCAATGTCGTTGTCGAGAATTTTTTCGGAAAATTCTTCGAAATCTGGATCACCGCCATCTCGATCGAGACTTTGGAGTCGTGATCGAGATTTACCCTCGAAGCCAATTTCGTGGTCGAGAGTTTCATGCCGCGATCGTGAGTTTCTCTCGGGGTTAAAGTGTCGGTCGAGACTTTCATGTCTCGGTCGAGACTTTCATGTCTCGGTCGAGACATCTCCGCAGATTCATCATCCTTTTCAGGTCCCTTTTCGCCTCCTACAGTCGAGATGACACTTACATTCTCTCGCGGTGCTGCTACGGCCTGGGATGGTAGCTTTCCCGAGCCTTGTTGTTAAAGATTATTTACCGCCTCCGCTATTTGAGCAGCTTGCTTTTCTAAGCTCCTTATGCTCGATTCCGTCGTTTGGACGTGGGCTGTAAAGTGTTTAGTCAAGGATTCGAGCATCTCCCTAGCGATGGTTCCTCGTTCTTTGGTTGGTACGGCGCACGGTACTGATTGTTGAATTGGTACGGCCTGTTCTGCCCCCAGGATGAATCTCCCCATCTAAATCCGGGATGATCATTGCCTTTCGGATTGTAGTTGTTCTCTCGCTTGTTGTAATTTTTGTTTTCAAAGCGAGGTCGGGGAGGTCCGAATCCTCCTACAGCGTGCACTTCAGCGACAGTCTGGTCCTGGAGCTGCGGACACATATTGGTAGGATGAGTCTCGTCCGCACAAATACCACAAACCCTCGCAGGCTTCGCCTTACCGACGACAAGATTCTTCATCATACTCTTGAGCTCGGCTATCTCGCTTTTCCACTCAGGCTCTCCGGAACTCACATCATTAGCTCCTTTCCTCGTGTACGTCCTCCCGAAGCTCCTCGTTCCTTTCGCTATCTTGTTCAATCGTGTTCTAGCTTCGGCGGGAGTCAAATTCAGCACGCTCCCATTCCACGCAACATCCACCAATCGTCTCTCATTATCTAGCAACCCATTATAGAGGTGGGTCACCAAGTCTTTCTCCTCAAACCCGTGAAACGGGCAGCTCACACACAGTCTCGCGAACCTCTCCACATAAACATACAGCGTCTCAGGATCCTGCTGTTCCACCATAGCTATCGCCTTTTTCAATGCAACCGCCTTCTTGACGGAAAATATTTATTGAGAAAGGCTTTGTGAAGCTTCTCCCATGTGTCGATACTCCCAGTGGGCAGCAAGTAATACCACTGGCGCGCGATATCCTTCAGCGTGAGACCAAAAGCTCTTATCTTTATTTGCTCATCCGTGACGTTGATCGGCTTACTACAGCTGCAGATGTCGTGGAACTCACTGAGATGCATAATCGGGTCCTCCCCAACTAGGCCATGGAACTTCGGCAGCAAATTGATGAAGCCGGTATTTAATTCGAACGTGACGCCAGCATTCAGGGCAGGCAGCGTCACGCCTAAGTGTTGTTGCGTCAGATCAGGGTCTGTCAGCTCTCGCAACGTTCTGGCCGCCATTGATTCGATTACCAAATTCTGCAGGGATTGTCGAAGGTTCTGCAGGTGCGTCCTCTCTATCTCTGGAATAAAATCAAGTTAATCGAAATTAGTGGCTCGAGTGTGGACCATAAGATAGGTCCACACCAAGATAACACAAATAGAAGCAAATTATGACAGTTGGCTCCCCGGCAACGACGCCAAAATTTGACAGGCGTTAAACGGTCGTTGGTCCTGTCAAAGATAAATCCAACTAACTTCCACTAGTAAAGTGGCAAGTTGGAGCCGAGTCCCAAGGGAGCCACAACGATAGCTTATTTCAATTTGTGTTACCAAAATAGTAACTGGGGGGTTTTTGGTTTGTAAACTAGCTAAAGAAATAATAAAAGCGAATGTTGGATTTTTGTAAATTTTTAACGATGGCTACATTCATGTCGAGGCAGAGTCTCAATCAAGACATTATAGTCTCGACCGCGACATCTACTTCGAGGGCAAGTCTCGACCGAGACATCTTCTCCGTAGCTCTTCTTCGTCTTGAAACCTTCTCTCGGACTGGTCTTCGGTCTTCTATAAGCTTCCGAGGCTGCTCGGCTTCGCCTCTCAGCTTCTCCATGGGTGTAGGTGTGGTCGTCTTCTCTCTAGCTCCATCCCAAATGCACTAGAGGTGAGTACAAATAGGATCTCCATAATACAAACCACAAAATAACGCTTAAGAGCATCCCGTAAATCTATAAGTGAACAATATACCAGATTCCGGGAATATCACTCAATAAGCACCTAAACACCACTAATCATAAGCTAATAGTCACTAGTTACACCATATAATAAGCTCCTATCAGATGCTAACGACCACCATTTACGCCGTATTAAACGTCGCTCATCAGCTAACAGTGTTAATCATTGAAGGTACGAAATAGCCCGAACATTCACACAAAACTATGACTAGAAAACATACTCACATTTTCCTTTGTCATTACAGTTTTTGGCATCCCCTAAAATCGGCCAGGGTCCGCTCCGTAAGAACCGACTACAAACAATTAAGTCTGTTCACCCACTAGATGGACGAACAAAAAGGCCTCAGGCAGTGGATTCCCCATAAGCGCAACAAAATCTAGCTTGGCCCTATCCGCAAGCTGCTGGAGGTACGCCTTCCAAAATAGTACACTCACAAAGTGCACGCCCACTGTAACTATTAAAGATATTTTCTTTCAAACAATAACCGTCGTTCTATAACCCGGACACAACCGCTTAGCTGACGATGATAGCAAAACACTAACACACTCGAAGGCGTAGCCGTCGCTGGTTAGCTCACGCGCAGCGACATGGTAAGACCACGTCTAGCCGAGTTTGCTACTATTTAAACCTAGAATTATAGCTATCATTTATGTCATTGGGATCCGAGGTTACCGGCCAATCAACTACACCAGTCGAGGACACAAGCAGGTCAGGACTACAGCAAAGAATTCAAAACGCTAGCCGCACTCATACATCACATTTGCAGACTTTTCAATTGTTTAATGATTTCTTTAAACTCACATGCAACGATGTATGTAAGAACACCAGTTAAGGGGCTATCAATTAACAGTTTTCCCATATTGTGCAAAATGAAATTAAAATTTTAGAATAATCACTTACACCCGACGAGTCGGGACGAATTGTTCAAGAGAAAAACATTTCACAAAGCCCCTTTGGGGCAACAGTTCAGAAAAGACTGTAATTAAGAGCAAAAACAAAGCCTAAGTGCTAGGCCTTGTGCCCGGACACGGCCTCTTAGGCGACGGAGGCGTATCCTCTAACCCCTCCCTAGCCCTTTTAGGAGTTCATAGTCGGGTCCGGGAGCATGGCTATGTTATAACCCGGAGTAAACTCCAAGTTCGGCGACAGGGCATCCACATCACAGGCGTCAAGGGGGTCCTCCCTGTGGTCGATAAAGGTTTCCGACTCCTGGAAAACGTAAGGAGGAGAGAAGGAATCAAATTCCTCAAGTAGCGGGAGCTCCAACACAAAATCGAAACCTTTTTCTTCACTTGCTCCAGCGCTACGGTGGCCCGATAGTGGTTGTAATAAGTCATCCAACTGTTCAGCTGGCTACCGCTAACAAATTGGGACACTTTCTCCTCCCTAGCCTCCTTCACAGCTTGGGATTTCGAGCTCTCGGCCGCTTCTAGAGCGTCCTTCACGGACTGAGCTTAGAGCTCTCAGTGGCCACCTGAGCCTCCTCGGCCCTCTCCCTAATCCCCTCTACCTGTTTTTTCATCTCACGGCCTACCTCCACAATCCTCAGCTCCAGGTGCTCAACCTCCACATTCAATTTGCGGTCGGCTTCGGCCAGATCAGAAGAAAGCCTAGCCTTCTCCTCCAAGAGCTTAGCCGCCTCGGCCATTGGCAGATCGTAATCAGATTTCTACCTATGCATCTGCTCAATGGACTCTTGAGGCTTGCTAAGGAGAGTAGCCAAAGCCTCATTGGCCTCCTTCAGCTCTTGCTTGAGGGCCAAGTTTGAGGAAGCTTGAATAGCGAGGAATCGGCCAAGGCGGGCCACGTACATAAAACTAATTAAAGATAAGGTCGAGAAGCCAACATGAGGCAGGGAGTTAATAAAAAAAGCACTTACTGAGAAAGCGATCAACTCAGGGGAGCCCATCTTGAGAACGTCATAGTTGAGCATTCGGGGTGTCGGCTTGGGGAGCCAGTTAGGATCGAGAGCCTGACTCGCAACAGAATCACGGTAGTGATAGTCTGTTGTACTCATCACTCGCTCCAGAGACGGAGGCGATTCGACCCGAGAAGCCAAACCCTCACCCCTTTCATACCGGGCATTACGATTACGCTCGCTACCCGCGCAGGTCGCCACATCATCCCCCTCCTCTCTCTCGCTCCTAGGTAGGCAACCCGGGGAACGAGCCTCAACACCTCTAGCCTCCCCAAACCCTTCCACCTCCTCAGCTTGAGTCGTCGATCGCCTTCGGCGATGCAGAGGGAGATCATCCTCCATGTCCTCATCATCACTGTCGGATAGCTGGATGACATCCCTCGAGGAAGGAGGAGCCGAAAGGGAAGGCGCATCCACAGCCATAGCTCCATACCCTTCAAGTTGGAGCACCGGAATGGGATCGACCCGAGTAACAACACTTGGGGCACCAGTTGCACAAGCCTCGTTCCTATCTATATCGACCACATAAACCGAGTCAAGATCCTCGATATTTGTTAGAAGGATGTAGAAGGGATCCGCTGCAAAAATGAAAAATAATATTAAAGTCAAGCCTTTAATTCAAAGACGAAAGTCGAGCCGAAAAGCTTAAAAACAGGCAACTGGGAAAAACTAAGCCCCAACTCTTCAATAAGACCCGGAGTAACCCCTTTTCTTGAGCACTCCACTTCTTTAGAAATAGGGAGTGTCATAATCTGTCCTATGAGATTATCCCGAGTAGACCGATCAACCCGAGGTGGCTTCCAAGCCGAACCTACACCGAATGCCGAGGGGATACCCGAGTCGATAGGGGTCCCCACGAGCAACCATTTCTCCCTCTAGTCGGGAACATGGTCCGGGTGTTTCCACTTAGTCTTCATGCCAGCCCGGAGATAGAACCGCCCCACCTCCTTTGTCACGTCCTTAGCCGAGTGGAGAATAAAGAAGTCGGAGAAGTTTGGATCAACCCCCAACTCCCAACACCTCAGAATGTGCGACGCAATGCAACGCCACACGTTGGGGTGTAGTTGCCCCAGGTTCATCCCTGGACGGAGGCAACAAGCCTTGCCGAGAATGGACAATGGCAACCTAAACCATGCTTCTAGCGCTTGAACGCTAATCGGAAAGAATGGGGAGAAGTCGTTTGTCATAGCCAAACTAGACGCCGGCAGAGCCAATGTAGTACTCTCGGGAAATGGATACTTGTTGCAAACCTCCTTCAAACTTGTGAATGACAAGGTCAACGAGGATAAACATGGAGAGTCAATGACGGTGATAAGGGCAGCGACGTTGACGGAGCAACCACGTAAATCATAGGCGGTTATCGGAGATGCGACGTGTGGATCATGTAGATCTTATCCTAAATAAAGATTAATCTTTTGTTCGGAAATAAAAAGCTAAGAATAAAATAAACACTCAATTCCAAAACATTGTTGATTTGATTTCTCGTGGAACTTACAACTACTTGGTGAACACATAGTTCTTAGTTTCTCTCTAAACTCTCCTAGTTATTGCCTAAGTCCTAAATCAAGATGAACTCTTTCTCTCTTGTTCAACAACCATGTTAAAAGATAAATGACCTATACTATTTATACTATGGCATAATCACCGGAACTACTTACCTAAAAGCATGAAGATAATATTAAATAAACTACTAAATCTAAACTAGTCGAGTATAATGATAAATTTGCTTCAACAGTTAAGACCTCGAATCTGGTAAATCTTTGGCGAATCAAATCTTTCCTTCTATAGCTCTTGGAAGTTTTCCTTCCATATATACGCGCTCGGTCCCCTTGAGTGTCTTCGGCCCCCTTGAGCGCATCCTCCTTGTGTAGCGTGTTACTACTGCAGCTCGATTCTTCACTCTTCGTGTTCGTTCCACTTCAGTTTCACTCTGTTCCCTTGCTCCTAGTTAAGCGCCTTGAGCGCTATTCTTCTCGTTGGACTTTCTCTTGCATCTCCACTTCAGCTCATTGCTTTCCATGCTTAAACCTCCTAAATAACTCAAAGGCCTATCGATTTCCTGCAATATCTCACTCAATACACATATTAGATCATAAGGAAGTTTGTTATCATTAAAACTGAGGCATTATCAGTTACAAGAACTAAGGGGCTAGTTCATATAACCAACAATTTCCCCCTTTTTAATGATGAAAAAATTAGAATCCTAGGATAGGCATACTATAGAGCTGAGAAAGAAGTAGCTTTCAGTTCCCCCTTAATCAATGAACATGTAATATGTATCGCCCTTTAACTGTCATATGTTCTAGTTCCCCCTAAATTAAATAACTCATATGCCTCTAATATTCCCCCTTTTGACATCATGTAAAAAGGAATGCTCAATATTAATCAAGGGAAGCTAAGAGTGGCACGCGCATGCCTTCTAGAGGAATGAATAAGTGATACTAAAGAAAACACAACAAATCTAGCCCTATCTCAGTATGCACTAGATAAAGCATGTAAGTGAACCAAAACAAGCTTATCATTGATAAAGTATAAGAGTGCACATCAAAGACAGTCAGAAAAGAGAAAAAAGACAAGACATTTAGTGGGGCTATTGCATTTCTATGGAGCCCTAAAGAGAAATGAGACAGTAGCTACTCCCAGTGATATTCATCCTCGTAAGCATCCTCTCATCCCTCTTTCAGAGGCCCTATCATAAGCGCATTCATGTGATGAAGGTGTCAATCGATCATGCGCCTGAGCCCTTATAGATACCGGTTAGTCTGGAGAACAAACTCTAAGGTGAGAAGCTGAATTTCCTCCGAGCTCATGTTCGGCGGTAGCAGTGGCTTGGGCTCCTTAGAGGGGCTCTTGATTAGGCGAGGCATCGGTTCGGATTTGGGAAGGGCTGAGGTTTCTGGCTTGGGTTTAGGATCGGCCTTGGTCTCAATTCGGGGAGTGGATCCTAGAAGCAGCTTCTCTACTGGTGCATCCATACTGGCATGTTTAAGTAGCCTGCACAGCCCAGTCTCATTGATGATGTTCTCACAGGGGTTTTTTTTTACTGGCATGTAAATCTCCAGCTCTACCATGAGCTTCTTCACAATGTGGGGGTAGGGGAGAGCATAATTCTTGTGAATCTTGACTGTCAGCATGTGAGAGAGTATCAGACGCGGCGTGTCAATGATTATGCCTTCAATGACTTTGCGCAACAGGCAAGCATCTACGATCGTGACTATGTCGCGCTTCTCTTGGCGGGGAATGATGTTGCACATCATGATATAGTGAATGAGCTTTGTTTCTAAGCTCAGCATATGCGTCTTGATCTCCTTTAGACGCGCTTTCCCCACCAGAAGATCAAGGGTCTCTGCTTTACCGAAAGGCCAGTTCTTCTTGGGCAAGGATACATACCCTTTGCCCGTCGGTAGTTCGAGCACCTTTTCCAGGAGCTTGATGTTTAGCGTCTTTGGCTTGTCCCCCCATGGAATATGGGCCACAGAGTAGATTTTTCCTGGAGAGGGGGTCATGACCACTAGTGCACTATAGAATTTGCGCACTTCCTCATGCTCGACGGCGAAGGGCTCTACCTCTATCTCTGACTAGTGCGTTCGTTCGAGGGAGGCAATTGCGGCAGCGACGTCGAATTCTGTAGGGATGAGGCTGGAATAGAAACCTTGCCCGATGATAAGGAGCTCGATCGCGACGCGGGTGGAGAATTTGTCGTGGGCTAGGGGTAGGAAGAGGAACTCGTCGCTTTCAGTGGCAATGATTGTCTTTTGGCGCTTCTACGTGGTGGAGGAAGGGGTGATGTCTAGGGCTCTTTTGTGGGAAAACTGAGGCGATGGAGAAGGAGGAGTGGTGAGTGCGAGGATAGTGGAGGTGATGGAGAGAGGCTGGTGGGTGGACTCTTCATGCATGGAAGCGATAGGAGTGTGTTCAGTGGAGTCGGTGGAAGAGGTCTTGGGTTCGGTGGAGGAGATAGGGTGAATAAGCGATGCGTTTGGCTGGGGCTGGAGATGTGGTGTGAGCGGCAGGTAATGGAGGTGGTGAGGACGAGGCTGAGGAGTGGGAACTTTTCTGGGATAGGGGAGATAGCCTTTTGAGGTGTTGGGTCGGTGGAGGCTGGCGCTGATGAAGTAAATGGTGGAACGGAAGAGGCGGTGGCCGAGCATTCCATGAAAGCCTGGAACTTTATAAACTCTGCCCATTGTTCTTCGTTGATGTTCATTGGGTTGGCCATTTATGTGTTTGAGGAGTAGATGTGAAAGGGAGATGGTTGTGAGTAAGTGAGAGATGCAGATGTGAGAGAGGAATGGTTGGGAGAGATGAGGGATTAATTAGATAGTGAATAGTGAGAAGGCGGTGAAGGGGGGACTGAATCTGGTATAATAGGATATTTATGGAGGGCAGTGAACGGTTGAATCACAATGGCCTGATTTTGAATCTGGAACGACGCCTCATTTATCGCAGAAGCAAGTAGCCGTTGGTGAGCTGGCGAGTAATGAGTGCCTATAAGATAGTCAACGGTTAAGACGCTTGGTCCCTATAATTCCTCTGGTTCCTACACTCAGTTCCTAATCTCATATGCACTTCACTCTATTCTGGGTTACTCGGTCCCCAAGGACGTGTTATTCAAAATCTTCCCTTGATATCTCTTATACTTACTCGGTCCCCATGTACTGACGCGCTGTGTCTCAGTTCCTATTCTCAGTAGGATAATTTAACTCGCTTAAGCACATAAAAATCTCACACACACAAAGGGACATAGAAGCTCTTTTAAAAACAATAAGTGTTAAGCATTCATGGGTAGGATTTTTTACATCTCAATTAATATTCCCAGTTGTGGCTTATATGGTCATAAGGAACGTGACACTGAGATCAAGGCTAAGGGACTGTCCTATAAGCATGAACCATATCTAGGGGCTTGATTAAGAGGTTAAGAGGCGATCATCGTGCATATATATAAGGGCTTGAAAATGAATAGAATGCATATGGATCAAATTTTAGCAAGCACTAGTGCAATCCTAGAAGGGGCCTAACAAGCATTTATCATTCAGTATCAGACAGAGCATGCAAAGAACAAATAACCCTAAGAGTATAAGCTAGGTTCGCGCACGTATTAGTCCTAAATACCCGAGATTAAAAGAAGCACTGAATTACACAAGATCAAGGGAAGAAGCTTACGTGGAAGGAGATGCTTAATGAAACGGGATCAATCCCAAGTGAAGTCGGAGTTTGATGAATGGTTCCTTGTTCAAGGCCATGGTAAAAATGTCTGTTATTTTATACTCAGTTGTATAGCGGGTGAGCTTTATGTGATTCTTCTCCACATTGTCTCGAAGGAAGTGGTGACGCACGTCAATGTGCTTGGTTCGAGAGTGATGCACAAGGTTCTTTGAGATGTTGATCGCGCTTGTGTTATCACACCTTATTTCAATTCAGCCCATCGAAATGCCAAAGTCCGTGAGTTGTTGGTTGATCCATAGGATTTGAGCACAACAAGAAGCCGCTGCTATGTATTCTGCCTCGGTGGTGGACACAGCTACTGAGTTCTGCTTGCAAGAGCCCCAAGAGACAAGGCAAGGGCCTAGGAACTCTGCCATACCTGAGGTGCTCTTTCGATCAACGAGATAACCTACATAGTCAGCACCTGTGTATCCAACAAGGGTAAAATCACAGTTCCTAGGGTATCATAAACAAAGATTATCAGTACTTTCAGGTAACGAAGGATACACTTGATAATAGCAATGTGTGAATCCCTTGGATCGTATTGGAAACGTGCACAAACACTCACTGCAAAAACAATATCGGGCCTAGAGGTGGTTAAGTACATTAAAGATCCTACCATCCCTCTATAGAGTGTTTCATTCGCCATTGGTCCATTAAGGTCTGCATCAAGCTTTGTGCTTATGGACACTGGAGTGTGAAGGGGCTTGCTGTTGTCCATCCCAAACTTCTTTATGATCTCCCTTGGGTATTTTTGTTGATGAATTTGAATGACTTCACCCTTTTGCACCACTTGCAGTCCAAGAAAGAAGTTGAGTTCCCCTATCATGCTCATATTGAACTTGCTGCTCATCACGTCTTTGAATTTTTCTACAAGCGACATGTTAGTGGAGCCAAATATAATATCATCAACGTATATCTGAACCACTAGGATGTCGCCCTTATGTTCCTAGACGAAGAGCGTTTTGTCGATTGTTCCCCTTTTGTAGTTGTTGGCGAGGAGGTACTCGGAGAGGCACTCATACCATGCCCTTGGTGCTTGATTAACCCATAGAGGGCCTTGTCCGGGAAATACACGTGCTTTGGGTGAGTCGAGTCCTCAAAGCCTGGGGGCTGCTCCACATACACTTCTTCGTTGAGCACACCATTAAGGAAGGCCGTCTTCACATCCATTTGAAATAGCTTGAAGCACTTATGTGAAGCGAAGGCAACTAAAAGACGGATGGCCTCTAATCTGGCAACTGGAGCGTAGGTCTCGTCATAATCGATCCCTTCTTGTTGATTGTACCCCTGTGCAACTAAACGTTCTTTGTTCATTACCATTGCTCCTGAATCATCGAGCTTGTTAGGACAGACCGAGCGAGTGCCTATGATGGTGTGATTGGAGGGCTTAGGAACTAGACGCCAGACTTTATTCCGCTCGAACTCATGAAGCTCTTCTTGCATAGCTGCCACCCAATCTGGATAAAGGATGGATTCTTTGATGTTCTTAGGTTCAATGAGTGAGACGAAGGCGTTGAAAGCACAAAGGCTAGTTTCCTCAGCTGTTTCATCAAGTGCTTCAGCAATTGCCTCTTGCGGTGCTAATTAAGCTACACAAGAGCGAGTGTGGATCCCAGAATGCACTAGGGTGAGCATGTTCTCTGGAGGATGAGCACCTTGTTGTTGAAAGACTCTAGTGGGAGGCACTGTGCTTTGAGTAATATCTTAATGAGAAGGCCCTTCGTTATCACTGCCTGAATCTGGGCCTGGGGGAACTGAGGCTATTTAGGGAAGGGCGAGTGGATTTAAGGCTTAGGAGGAGGGGCTCGGTCAATATCTGAGGAATTTTTCAAAGGGGCGACTTCAGGGAATGGATCGGAGGTTTTTGACAAAGAAGAGAGGAACACGCCTTCATCAAACACTACATGTATGCTCTTCTCGAAGTTTCTTGTTCTTCGGTTGAACATCTTGTATGCTTTGCTTTCTGGGAGATAGACAAGAAAGATGGCTTCATCACTTCCTGTATCGAACTTGCCTAAATTATCTTTCCCATTATTCAGCACATAGCACTTGCATCAAAATACCCTGAAATGAGATATGCTTGGAGGGTATCCCTTGATCAGCTCGTACGGAGTCTTGCCTAGTGAAGGACGTAGAAGGGCTCTGTTGGTGATGTAGCATGCAGTGTTCACCGCTTCAGTCCAAGAGAGGTAGTGACTCCACTTTGAAGTAGCATGGTACGCTCCATCTCTACTAATGTTCGGTTCTTTCTTTCAACCATTCCATTCTGTTCTGGGGTCCTAGGGGCTGAGAAGTTATGAGTGATTTCCCTTTCAATGCAGTAGCTCAGCATATCTCCATTCTGAAATGCAGTTCCATGACCTGATCTTATAGAGCGCACCTTCAAAGATAGGGAATTTTCAAGTAAAGCAACTAACTCGATGAAGCGCGATAAGGCTTGATCCTTGGAGCGTAGGAATAAGGTCGAAATGAACCTAGAATAGTCATTAACAATCACAAATATGTAGCATGTCCCACCAAGTCTTTGAACACGCATTGGCCCACAGAGAGCTATGTGAAGTAGCTCAAAGGGCTTTGTAGTGATGTCCTGCTTGGCTTTGAACGAACTTATTACTTTCTTTCCCTTGACACAATTAGCACAGTGAGTCATGTTTTCTATCTTGATGAGAGGTAAGCCACGGACTAGCTCTTTGGCATGTAACTTATGTAGAAGATGAATATTGTCGTGCCCTAGTCGTCGATGCCATAAGTCGGTCTGATCTTCTATTGTATCAAGAAAAAGGTGACTCTTTGAAATGAAGCTGGAGTCAAATATATACGTGTTATTAAATCGCTTCCCCCTTAAGACAATTTCTCCAATAGCATTTCTCACAAGGCACTTCGAGGTTGTGAAAGACACCTCGTTTTGGTTCCTCATCACAGAGTTGAGCTACACTTAAGAGATTGTAGAGAAGGCTCTCCATAAAGTTCGCCATATGGATCTCTATCTTGTCATTGAGATGTACCTTTCCATGTCTAGTGATTTCTCTACCTATCTTGTCACCAAACGATACACTTCCACCGTCATATTCTTGAAAACTTCATAGTCTCTCCTTGTCTCTAGTCATTTGAAATGAGCCACTGTCTCTGTACCATTTTTTCTCTTTGCTCAAGTTTCCCTGTAAATAAACAATAAAACTTTTGGAAGTCATTGAAGCTTAGCTTTTCTGGGTGGATTAGTTTTCTGATTAGTATGAGAATAGTTACTACGATCGAGCCTTTGGCCTTTAGATGAAGAGGCATGCAGTACGTAAGAAGCATCATTCAAGCTACTCACTTCACGTGTAGCGCGAGTGGGTGACTTGTATGCCTTTTTACATAGTGCTTGCTTCTTCTTTCAAGAGTGTACAGTGTGACCATTGTTACCATAAAATTTGCACCATTCATTGTACTTCACATAACCATATTTGCCCTTTCTAGGTCAAAGGGCTTCCTATCCTTAATCTTGGGATCTAGTATGTTTGTGGCATTCCCTTGAGCTTGGCTCACATACATCTTATGAGCCTTTTCCCCACGAAACCTGTGATTGTCATCCCCTAATGGTTGTTCAAGTGCTTAACCTTTTTCTCAAGGAATTCATTCTTGCTTCAACATATTTGAAGAGGTTTGTCTAAGGTCTCAGCTTTTTTATTTAATTCTCTGGTGAGCTTTTCATTAGCACTCGAGCACTTGGAGGAATCTAAGTCATGTCCTAATCCAGGTCTAGCTTTTACAAAGACAGTTTGGTTCACCGTTTTCTCATTAATAGGTTTAGCTAATTCGGTGATCTTCGTGAGAATAGCCCTAAGTCACTTTCTACCTTGAGTTCTAAATCCTTTAACGATCCTCCTAGAGATTGCTTACCCTTGCATCCCTCATAGAATTTCGTCATCAGACTCTGTTCCCTAGATTTTCCTAAGGCCTTTTTCTTTATCAACTAACCTAGTGGACAAGTCTAGACATTCACTACGTAGTTTAGTTACTTCCTCTACATATTCTGTGATTTGAGATTCTAAGGCTTCAGTGTCTTCTGGTAGCCCCTTAATCATATTAATAAGGTCTTTCTTTTCAATCATGTTTAAGCGATTAGGAAAAGAATCAGGAGTTTTTACCTCAGAAGTAAGAGCCTCTGCATTGGTCATGAGACATTTGCCTTGGAATCCTTCGTGAAGGTCAACTTCATCATCTTCTTCTCCCCATGCTGAAAAAAGTGCCTTCTTCTCAGTGGCCTCTACTTTTGGGTTGGTGCACGTCTTGGCAAGATGTCCCTTCTCCTGGCAGTTGTAGCATGTATACTCCTTGAGATCACGTTTAGCGGATGATGATGCTTCTCCTGGTCTAGCTCTCTTCTTGACCCACTTGTTAACCATCTTAGTCATGAGAGCGACTTCTATATCGTCGTCCTCATCTTCTTCACCGTCATTGATGTCCATCTTCTCAAGAACCTTCGTGAGCTTCAGCGTTGGTCCAGTGGCTTCTTTTACTTTTAGTCCCTTTAGCGAATCAGCGTTCTCTTAGTAGAAGAGCTTGCCAAATATGTCAACTACTTGAAGCTTCTTGCAGTCTGGCGACATGAGTGCGATCTGTCGAGTGAGCTCGAATTTATCGCTCATAGCGTAGATAACAGCCAGTGTCTGCTCTGAAGAAGGAATGATTACACCAGAGCAGTCAATTTGTTCATCAGAATTGTGAAGCGTGACTGGCAAGCTGACACGCTTTCACCAAGGAGTTGTTTGAAGGACTGAAACTTCCTTTAAAGAGTGAACTTTCTAGTATCCTTCTGGTCTTTGATCCCCCTGTGTATGGCGATGATAGCTTCCCACATGTCTTTGGTCGTTTGTATGCCAATGACTTTGTCAATATCCGTGCAGGTGAGTCCACACAGAATCAGTTGTCGAGCTTTTGAGTTCTTCTCCATCTTGGCATAGTGCTATGGTTGTCAATCCTTTCTTTCCTTCAGCTTTGGAAGCACTTAGTCTCCAAGCTCTATGATTCTCCAGCATTGGTAGTCTTGAGTTTGAATGAACGTAGTGTGCACTCCCATCCACCAATCACGTTCTCCTTCTCGAAGCTAGTGAGGTTTGTTGAGCGACATGCCGAGGTTGAACTATGAGTACTTCATTGTCGTATTGGAATCGGATCCTACTTTGATACCAATTGTGGATTATGAAGATCTTAGCATAACTAAATATTGAATCTATTGTGCGGAAATAAAAAACTAAGAACAAAATAAACACTCAATTCCAAAACGTTGTTGATTTGGTTTCTCATGGAACTTACAACTACTAGGAGAACACACACCGTTCTTAGTTTCTCTATAAATTCTCCTAGCTATTTCCTAAGTCCTAAATCAAGATGAACTCTTTCCCTCTTGTTCAACAATCATGTTTAAAGATACATTAACTAAACTATTTATACTATGGCATAATCATCGGGAACTAGTTACCTAAAAGCATGAAGATAATATTAAATAAACTACTAAATCTAAACTAGCCAAGTATAATGATAAACTTGCTTCAACAGCTAAGATCTTAAATCTGGTAATCTCTAGCGAATCAAATCTTTTCTTCTATAGCTCTTGGAAGATTTCCTTCCATAGATACGTGCTCGGTCCCCTTGAGTGTCTTCAGTCCCCTTGAGCGCGTCCTCCTTGTGTAGCGCATTACTTTTACAGCTCGATTCTTCACTCTTCGTGTTCGGTCTCCTTCACTGTCGCTCGGTTCCCTTTCTCTTAGTTAAGCGCCTTGAGTGTTATTCTTCTAGTTGGACTCGCTCTTGTATCTCCACTTCAGCTCGTTACTTTCCATGCTTAACCTCCTAAATAACTCAAAGGCATATCGATTTCCTGCAATATCTCACTCAATACACATATTAGATCATACGGCAGTATGTAATCATTAAAACCGAGGCATTATCAGTTACAAGAACTAAGGGGCTAGTTCATATAACCAACACGACGAAAGAGAGTTTTCTAGTGGACAGTTTTTTCGAAAGTGGTAAGTCCGAAAACGGACCACGAAGACCCCTTTTATAGGAAACTCGACCTCTCAAAAGGGCCCAATGAAACGAAACCACATAGCACGCAATCGACCGATGTCAGTCATATCAGCCATCACTCTAGTGACCCATGTTGATGCGCAATAAATGTGCCATCACATCGAAAAGCGACTTGTCGTCAAAACATAACCACTTTAGTTGTCTTCAAACCAGAGTCGTCCCAACTCCAAGAGAAAGTTTTAAACGTATAAGAGGGTGGGAGAATTCAAAAGCCAATATGGCGCCAAATTAATAAAAAAATGTGACTATCTAAGATGTTTACCCGAGTTGGAACGAAAACTGTCGTTTAACAAAGCCGATAGTATTCGAGGGGCTACCAAGGGGAATCGGGAATACTTTTGACCACCCCTGGTAGATCCCAATCTAGCCGATAGGTTGGAAGCTTATTAACACCCAAGGTGGGCCCCCAAGTCTAGGCAAACCCTTGCCAAACGGCTTGCCAAAGGCTCGAAGGACTAAATGTTGGGCTTGGCCCAGCCACGCTGGGTATTAATAAGTCAGGCTATCCAAATAACCCACAACCTCTTTTGGTCCGCAACAGGTGCGCGGCCCGGTATGCATAGATACCCTAGAAAAGTCCAACCCTAGAGGGCTTGTGTCCCAAGCACAACAGGGAGGGTCCACGGCCTCATGAGTATATATAGTGTAAAGGGGGCATGGTAGGCCCTCTCTATGGATTTTTACCATTTTTAGCAAAGCAAGTATGATACAATAGTATTGGACTGACATATTGCAGATTCTTCCCTTTCGGGTAGAATAAAGGTAGCCGACCAGCATCTTTCCAACACGAGATCTGATCAGTCTCCTCCCTAACCCTTATTTCTCCTTAATCCTCCTTAAATCCTCACAGATAAATCACTGACTTAAGCTTCAGAGAGTCAAATCCAGGGTACAAACACTCTGGGTTCGACTTTGCAGGTAGAAGGAAGACCAAATTCTGGCGGTTTTACTCGAGATCTCCACCAACACCATCCTCAGATCTTCCTGGAGAATAACATCTAAGCACCTGCCTGAGGCTGCGTGTTGATCCCGGACAACTTAATGTATAAATAGTTGGAAATACTAGACACAATAGGAGGGAGTATGTTGAAGATTGAGGTGGAGACTGTTTTGATGCGCTTCAGAGTGTGCCTCATCATCTATTTCTTACAAATAATGAGTGCCTTTTGTGCAACATTGGGGGCACTCAATCCTCTTCCTCTTCCTCTACTTATTCTTCATCTTCCTCCTCCTGGGCCTCATCCTCCTCTGTCCCTTATTCTTCTTCTTCCTGCTCTGCCTCAGACTCATCATCAAGCAAGATCATCTTGTGCTTGAGGCTTCTTTTTGCTGCGAACAAGGAATCTCTAGTACTTAGTAATGGGAGGTTTGAGATCTTCCTTAACATCTCATGAGCCAAGGGCTCTAGTTCCTCATCATTAACATGAACCAGGGCCTTCTCATCCTTTTTAGGAAGTGACTCACCAGAACCCCAAATGGCAGCCTTCTAGCTCGTTTAGAAGTGAGAGCAGTAGGAGAGTTTTATGGGGTGAGGACTCTTTATGGTGGACTAAGCATAGGTCTTTTGAGGATGTTGGCAGTTGGGCTTGTGTTTGGGCGGTTGATAATATGGGGATTACCCGCTTCGGTTGAGATCTAGGCAAAAAATATAATAAACAATAAAAGACCATCAATTAGAAAAATGGATGGAGGAAGCGAAACATATGAATGGAGAATTGAAGGATAGACATCAGACTAAAACCGGGAAGAACGACGACAAGAACCCCAAATTGAACGGGAACACTAGACCCTTTTTGCACGACTTACCAACCTTCGTCTTCTATAACTCCACACAACCTAGAATTGTTGACGAACTAGGAGTACGAAGAGTTTGACTTGGCTTGCCGAATTCACCAATCCTACAAAGAATTGACACAGACGACACAACTAGTGCGTAGATGCAAACCGATACTCTTACGGAGAGTATTTTGTGTTTGACATCAACGCACTCTCTTGGAAGCGTTCTTTTTGTTTAAACAAAAGCTAACCTATAATAATAAAATAAACTAATATAAAATTAATGAACTCCTAATTCTAACAATTCAAGTACGACCACTTTAACTAAATAGCCAACTAAATAGCCAACAAGATTATATGTTGCCTAGATCTTTAGGACTAATATCAAATAACAATTTAAAACAATTTGTTGTCTAGATCTTTATAACTAATATCTAATACTAAATTAAGAAATACATGCACTTAAAACAATGTGCTAAATTCCAAACTATTCTTTAGTCTCGTATTATCACGGAGTGTAAAAGCATATTATTTTCATGACAATCACTTTAGGACTTGGTTTTGCATCATTTGATTTGGTGAGGGAGGTGAGATCTGGACTGAGGGCAACCTTTTTTGAAGTATGAGCCGCTTGGAAAGCTATGAAGGCTTAGTATTTTACCTCGTCAAGTTTGACTCGTGTAGTGTTCGATGATGAGGTCATTTGTGTAATTGAGAAGCATAAATCTTGAAAGTTTGAAGGTATAGAGAGTGAGAGAGAGAGAGTAAACAAGGATGTTTTACCAAGGCTTAAATAGGCTATCTTTTCTTAACCTCGAAGAACTCTTCAACCACTAGAATTAGACGGCTTTTTTCCTTCCAACATTCACGGTCGATTCTACAACGACTCAATCTCTGCAGGACGACTCTCGTGCTCCACAATGAGAGCACTCGAGTGTATCTGTACGCTTGGGAACCCGAAAAGGTGCATTGGAAGTCGGAGAAGTCGCCTTACTTTTATTGCACAATCAACCCAGAAACAAATATATACTCCTAGTGTGGGTTATCGGTCTAGATAATGGAGCACATTAGCTAGGTTGTGGGCCGATTGATAGACATGGTTCATCTCTAGGGGCTTTGAAATGGGCTAAGAAGCGATCCCCATGTATATTCTGTGTAATTAAAAGAGAGAGAATGCAAAAGGGATAACAAATATACAAAATGTGTGGGTATCTTAAGTATGATAAAGAATGTCACACTTACTCTTATACCTAATGTACAAGTAGCTAGAAAGCTAGTGTACAAGGATCGAGTTCAGCGAGTAGATATATGAGTGAATCGCCGCTGAATAAGATAGAGTAGCTTAAATCAACTAGCTATTATGAAAGAATATCTCGATTGACTAGCTTAAGTGTTTTGTAAATGTGGAAGTTGAAAACACTTTAAAGCGAGTCTAATCCCCTTTGTAAACACAACAAGCTATAAGTGAGTATGTTTTATATGCGAAATTAAGGGATTTTCCACAATATGAACTTAGAATTGTTAGGTAGAAAGTTCATCTCAAATGAAAAGATGTTTTCCCCAAGGTGAGAACCCTAGGCTTCTACCAAGCCCGGGATAAAACTCACCACTATATTAGATTATATCAAATCGGAAAATTACAACACTAGCAACTGTCTCACTCAATACAATCTATGTTCACCTCGACATAAGTTATCCTTCTCTGCTCTCAAGGTGTATTGACGCACTCACTCCCTCAAGAAACGTCGGTAAGAGTATCTTTCCTCCAGCTACAACTTTTACCAACTCGCTCTTCGTGAGATTACTAGCTTTTCACCCTCTACACTCAACCGTACTCACTCTCCCTAGTTTTTGGATCCTTTTGTGTTTCTCCCTGGGCTTCTTCTCCTAAGCTCACTACTATCTCTCAACTATAACGCTCTCAAGTTCGTACACAAATAATTCACTTATTGCACCTATTTATAGAATTCCTAACTTATTCTCCAAGAAAGAAAATCTATACAATAGTGCAACAAAGAGTTACATGTTGGCAATCCGTCTGACTGATCCACTAAGGGGCTCCACTTGATTCCATGTGTTTCTTCTTTTCCTGAGCAACAAACTTGTCCACGCTGACAATCCTCTCCATGCCACTCTCGTACTTCTTATTCATCCAGCTTGGTGATCCACGTCCCTCACTATCCATAGGGAAGAACACATCCTCCTATCCTTAGCTTCACGACATTCCCTTCAATGCGCCCGAATACTCTACACGACGGTGCATGGTTTCCTCCTCGGACAGTTCTTCACTTCACTTGGATACACTTGTATTTACTCAGATGTTGAAGCAGAGGATTCACTAGCTCGAAGCAACTCTCTTCGCCTTAAGCTAGTCCTCCGCCTTCAACATTAGGCTTTATTTCTTTTCTTCTCTTTTACTCACTACTACCTTTGTGAGACTCGCATTCCCCTCTAGGCACAAAGCTAGTCTCTAGCTTGCCCGCTTGCATCAAAGCTATTCTCCTACATACTTAATCTATTCCTGGAAAGCTTTTCACACACAAAAGACATCAAATGGTATATTTATCATAATCAAAACAAGTGAAATGTTTAATCTACTCATGCTTAAACTAACAATCTCCCCTTTTTGATGATGACAAATACTTCAACAATGTAAGCACATATATTTTTAAGACATACTCAGTTAAACTTAAGATATGAAATGAAGTTTAAACTACTACTTGGCAGATTTACCAAATCTGCTCAAAATCTTGTCACATGTACTTAACAAGTATACCTTTATTCCCCTTAGAACGAGCTGGTCTAAGTTCTTCTCAATTTCGACGACGGGAAGAGTACTCTACCTCAATCCTTCACCTTCTTAAACCGTTTTTCTTTCCCCCTTTTGGCATCATAAAAAAACCATAGATAATTCATCAGTGGGAACTAAAAAGAGTTAATAAGTCACGCTTCACAAATAACCTGCATAATCAACAAAGAGCAAGTAAGCAAGACTGTAACCATGAAGCACTCAAGTAACTGAAATCAATCAATGGCATGCTGTAAATATATATAATAATCTGCATGCCTTTTTGTAACTGGAACCCTAATGAGTCTATCAAATAGTCACGCAGAGGACATTCAAAAAGCAATTAAGTGTATCAACTCAAATCTCCTTCGTCCATCGTATGTTCACCAGCTTTTACCAAGACTTGAATTCTCCTTTGAGTGCCTTCGCTTGTCTCCGTGCTAGACGATAAAGAGTAGCTTGGCACTAGTCTCGAGCTAATTTCTGTGAAGCGAGACTAGACAAGATATTTTGATTACCGCTATTATGTATTGACTTCAGGTTTCACCTCGCCTGATTAACACTTTATATTGATAGTGGTGTTGTGCTTTGAGGTAACTCATTCTTCACCCGCTTGATTAATTGGCACTTAGTCACTTATACCGGAAGAAGTATGGTCACGCTTAAGATGTGATACAGTAGTTGAACATGAATATCAAAGCGCAAGTAAGAGGGATATAATGCACATGTAGGGGGGTCACTCGCACTCAGATATAGCAGGTAATAATCATGTGCATATAAATGGGATACTGGCTTTTTTGTCACAATAATGTATACTTCATGTTGTGGAGTTTATTAAGGGAATCAGAAAGCAAAACACTAAATTCAGTATAAGGACACTTAGAAGTGGATCACTTCTTAGCCATGTAATAAAGCAAGAAGACGATATCACCACTTTTAGAAGAGGTAATGCAATTATGCAGAAAATGGTAACATGTTTGCATCTATATACTCATCGAGCTAGTCGGTTATTGTTCAGATATAGCATGTTAACAAGAAAAGATCATGAAGGCGCATCTCATCCTAAGTTCCTAAAGACAAAATAGTATGCATAAACGTAGCAAATTGGAAAGAACTTATAGTGAGTTGACAAATGGTCTAATTGATAGGAATTAAGCCCAACTGAAGCCTTAGTTTTAAGAAAGGTACCCGGTTAAGTGCTTTAGTAAAGATGTCAACGATTTGGCTCTCTGTTGGTACATGAGTAAGCTTCACCCTTGTCAATAAGATCTCCAACATTGATAGATAGTTTGTTGGATTCAGTTCATTAGTAGGAATAAAGAGTCGCTTAAATCCTTAGAGACTCGCTTGAACTATCTGAGTCTCGCTCTGAAATAATATATGTGGCTAAACCACTGAGTGAGACTTTCTTTGAGTAAAGCACTTAGAGCATCTCCAAATATTTATTCCTCCTGTAAAATAAAAATGGAGGAGAAGTTTATTAGATTTTTTACACATGTTTGATCTATTCTGTTCAATCCTTAAGAAGATAGAGATTTCCTCCTTAGCACAAAAAACTTCATTATCAAAGGTCAACTCACGTAAAATCTCAACAAGGGTATCTTTACGGAGGAGCTCAAAGTCTAGAGAATTTACCTCAGAGTCTTGTTCAGCTTCGGAGTCATCAGCAGTTATTAGACAAGTATCTTGGCAATTTGGCTCTTCTTCTGAATCACCCCATAAGACCTTCTTAGATGGAGGCTTTGTCTTTGTGCAATCCTTGGTCTAATGTCCATAACATAGACCATTGAAGCACACGGAGTCTGAAGTTGATTTGGAGCTTCAATCTGGAGGTAGAACACCATTGGCTTTGTTACAAAGTGTTGTCGGTTGTCCTTTGGTTTTGAAATTGTCTTGTTCTCTGAATATCTTCCTAGGTAATCTTATAACAAGAGCAATTTCCATGTTCTCCATGATTCAAAACAACAGAGAGAGAGAGAGAGAGTATAGTAGATATCAATTAATGCATATGAGCAACCTGAGCTATAATACCAATTTTGGGTTTCTTAAGTATGATAATGAATGTCACACTTACTCTTATACCCAATGTACAAGTAGCTAGAATGCTAGTGTACAAGGATCGAATTCAGCGAGTAGATATATGAGTTAATCGTCCCTAAATAAGATAGAGTAGCTTAAATCTACTAGCTCTTATGAAAGAGTAGCTCGATTGACTAGTTTAAATGTTTTATAAATACGGAAGTTGAAAACACTTTAAAGCGAGTCTAATCCCCTTTGTAAATACAGCAAGGTATAATCGAGCCTGTTTTATATGTGGGATTAAGGGATTTTCCACAATATGAACTTAGAATTGTTAGATAGAAAGTTCAGCTCAAATGCAAAGATGTTTACCCCAATGTGAGAACCCTAGGCTTCTACCAAGCCCGGGATAAAACCCACTATCATATTAGATTATATCAAATTAGAAAATTACAACACTCGCAACTCTCCTACCCAATACAATCTACGTTCAGCTCGATACAAGTTATCCTTCTCTGCTCTCAAGGTGTATTGACGCACTCACTCCCTCAAGCGACTTTGGATAAGAGTATCTTTTCTCTATCTACAACTCTTACCAACTCGCTCTTTATGAGCTTACTAGCTTTTCACCCTAGTCACTCATCCGTACTCACTCTCCCTAGTTTTCGGATCCTTTTGTTTTTCTCCCTTGGCTTCTTCTCTTAAGTTCACTAGTATCTCTCAACTATGAGGTTCTCAAGTTCATACACAAACAATTCACCTATTGCGCCTATTTAAAGAATCCTAACTTATTCTCCGATAAAGAAAAACCTATACAATAGTGCAACAAAGAGTGACACACTAGCAATCCATGTGACCGATCCACTAAGGAGCTCCACTTGATTCCACACGTTTCTTCTTTTATTGAGCTACAAACTTGTCCACGCTGGCAATCCTCTCCACACCACTCTCGCGCTTCTTATTCGTCCAGCTTGGCGATCCTTGTCCCTCACTATCCATAGGCAAGAACACATCCTCCTATCCTTAGCTTCACGACATTCCCTTCACTGCGCCCGAATACTCTACATGCTGGTGCATTAATTCCACCTGGGACACTTCTTCACTTCACTTGGATACACTTGTATTTACTAAGATGTTGAAGCAGGGGATTCACTAGCTCGCAGCGACTCTCTTCGCTTTAAGCTAGTCCTTCGCCTTCAACATTCTTCACATGGGCTTTATTTCTTTTCTACTCTTTTATTCACTACTGCCTTTGCGAGACTCGCTTTCCCCGCTAAGCACAAAGCTAGTCTATAGCTGGCCCGCTTGCAACAAAGCTATTCTCCTAGATACTTAAGTTATTCCTGGAAAGCTTGTCACACACAAAAGACATCAAATGCTATGTTTATCATCATCAAAACAAGAGGAATATTTAATCTACTCATTCTTAAACTAACAAAATGTATGCAAGCTAAGTAGGACCTTTTGATTATATGATAGACAGTCATGCGAAATACAAAATTAAATTTTTGTTACGGACATAGTTCACTCTAGAATTCCCAAAATAGTACTAAGAAGCTAGTTCTAGTCAATTGTAGAGGGAACTTACAGTGCTTGAAGATATAGCTTCAATCAAGGGGGATCATCCCTAGAAGCATCCTAGGTGAAGAAACGATAGTATGTTTAGGTCCTTGGTGAAAATATCCTCTATTTTCTTTTTAGTTTGACATTGTGTAAGCTCAATATTCTTCTTTCCAATATGGTCTCTCAAAAAACAGTGGCGAATATCAATGTGATTTGTCCTTGAGTGATGCAAATGATTCTTTGACACGTTTATTGCACTGTTATTGCCACATCTAATCTATAAAGGGACGAGGGAGATACCAAAGTCGACAAGCTATTGGTTGAGCCAGAGTAGCTAGGAACAACACGTTGCAGGCATACATCGGCTATGTATTATGTCTTTGTTGTTGAAAGCGCGATCGAGTTTTACTTCCTTGAACCCTAGGAGACGAGATAAGGACCTAAATACTTTTACATAATGATGTGAGCCAATCATGATAGTTCTATTCATGTTATTTAGCACAAATTTATAGCAGTTTGGAGATGTTTTATTTGAGTTGAAATGATCCGGACTCAAGAGTCGAGTAACATGTATTTGAGGATTTTTACATGCTTTTGAGAGAGCTCTAGAGATGAAGATAAAGATGAAGATGAAGAATGAATTTACAAGTATTGAGTTGAATGAAGGTGTATCTGAAGATGAAGTACATGTCTCTAGACAACACTGTGAAAGAAGTAGCTTTTGGAGTAATGAGTGGTGACAACTACCCACGCCCATTATCGTTGCATCCCATGTCGGTGGTTATCTTTGCACAACATGTGTGTCAAGGTGGTTACATAAGATAGAAGAGTTGAGGAGGGAAAGATTGAAGATCTTAACCGACTGCGCCCCATGCTTTATCCGTCGCACCCCACGCACTGGGTTGGTTGCAGAAGATTGATTCGGAATTCCTTATTCCCCATAGGATTCTTGAATTACTTATCCATTTTTTACCAATTTTTAGTTACATAGATTTATTTTTGTTTTATTAGATATAATATGGTTACTTTATTTCTTATCTTTTATCTGTAATATTAAATAGGAGAGTTTCTCTATTAAAATAGTTTTCTACTAGGAGATTAAGTGGAAAGATATAAGTATAACACATTAGATATTTCAAGCTTTGTTTCTGTTGGTTATATGAACTAGACCCTTAGCTCTTGTAACTGATAATGCCTCAGTTTTAATGATAAATAACTACCTTATGATGTAATATGTGTATTGAGTGAGATATTGCAGGAAATCAATAGGCCTTTGATTTATTTAGGAGGTTTAAGCATGGAAACCAACAAGCTTAATTAGGGATACAATAGCGAGTCCGTCGAGAAGAATAGTGATCAAGGCACTTAACTAGGAGCAAGGGAACTGAGTGACTCTGGAGGGGACCGAACACGAAGAGTGAAGAATCAAGGTGCAGAAGTAACAAGCTACACAAGGAGGACGCACTCAAGGGGACCGAACACACTCAAGGGGACCGAGTGCGTATATATGGAAAGAAATCTTTGAAGAGCTATAGAAGGAAAGATTTGATTCGCCTGAGATTTACCAGATTCGAGATCTTAACAGTTGAAGCTAGTTTGTCATTATGTTCGGCTAGTTTAGATTCAGTAGTTTATTTATTATTATTTACATGCTTTTATGTAACTAGTTCCTGGTTATTATACCATTGTATAAATAGTTTAGTTCATTTATCTTTAAACGTGGTTGTTGAACAAGAGAGAAAGAGTTCATCTTGATTTAGGACTTAGGCAATAGCTAGGAGAGTTTAGAGAGAAACTAAGAACACTGTGTTTGCCTAGTAGTTGTAAGTTCCACGAGAAATCATATCAACAACATTTTGGAATTGAGTGTTTATTTTGTTCTTAGCTTTTTTATTTCCGCACAAAAGTTCAATCTTTAGTTAGGCTAAGATCTTCACGATCCACAATTGGTATTAGAGAAGGATCCAATTCCAATACGGCAATGAAGAACTCAGAGTTCAACCTCGGCATTCCCCTCAACAAACCTCACCTTCTTCGAGAAGGAGGACTTGATTGGTGGATGGGAGTGCACACTACGTTCATTCAAACTCAAGACTACCGATGATGGGGAATCATAGAGCTTGGAGACGAAGTGCTTCCAGAGCTGAAGGAAAGAAAGGATTGGCAACCAGAGCACTATGCCAAGATGGAGAAGAACACAAAAGCTCAACAACTGATTCTGTGTGGACTCACCCGCACGGATATTGACAAAGTCATTGGCATACAAACGGCCAAATACATGTGGAAAGCTATCATCGCCATACACAGAGGGAGCGAAGACCAGAAGGATACCGGAAATTTCACGCTTCAAAGGGAGTTTCAACCATTAAAACAACTCCCTAGTGAAAGCGTGTCAGCCTGCCAATCGCGCTTCACAATTTTGATCAACAAATTGACTGCCTCTGGTGTAACCATTCCTCCTTTAAAGCAGACACTAGTTGTTATCTACGCTATGAGCGATAAATTCGAGCTCACTCGACGCATCGCACTCATGTCTCCAGGTTGTAAGAAGCTTCCAATAGTTGACATATTTGGCAAGTTCTTCGACCAAGAGAACGCTAATTTGCTAAAGGGCTTAAAAGTAAAAGAAGTCACTGGAACAGAGATGAAGCTCACGATGGTTCTTGGGAAGATGGACATCAATGACGGTGAAGAAGATGAGGACGACCATACAGAAATTGCTCTCATGAATAAGATGGTTAAGAAGTGGGTCAAGAAGAGAGCTGGACTAGGAGAAGCATCATCATCGGCTAAGCGTGATCTCAAGGAGTATACATGCTACAAATGCCAGGAGAAGGGACATCTTGACAAGACGTGCACCAAACAAAAAGTAGAGGCCACTGAAAAGAAGGCACTTTTCTCAGCATGAGGAGAAGAAGATGATGAAGCTAACCTTCACGAAGGATTCCAAGGCAAATGTCTCATGGACAATGTAGAGGCTCTTACTTTTAAGGGAAACTTGAGCAGCGAGAACAAATGGTACATACACAGTGGCTGCTCATGTTACGTGACTGGAGACAAGGAGAGACTAAGTTTTCAAGAATATGATGGTGGAAGTGTATTGTTTGGTGACAAGAGAGCTAGAGAAATCACCAAACATGGAAAGGTACATCTCAATGAAAAGATAGAGATCCGGATGGTGAACTTTGTGGAGAGCCTTTGCTACAATCTCTTAAGCGTAGCTCAACTCTGTGATGAGAGGACAAACGAGGTGTCTTTCACAACCTCTAAGTACCTTGTGAGAAATGCTATTGGAGAAATTATCTTAAGGGGGAAGCGAGTCAACAGCACATATATATTCAACTCCAGCTTCATTCCAAAGATTCACCTTTGTCTTGCTACTATAGAAGATCAGGCCGACTTATGGCATCAATGACTAGGGCACATCAATCTTCATCTTCTACATAAGTTACGTGCAAAGGAGCTAGTATGTGGCTTACCCCTCATAAAGATTGATAGCATGACTTACAATGCTAATTGTGTCATGGGAAAGCAAGTCAGAAATTCGTTCAAAGCCAAGCAGGACATCACTACAAAGAAGCCCCTTGAGCTACTTCACATGGATCTCTGTGGGCCAATTGGTGTTCAAAGCCCTGGTGGGGCATGCTACATATTTATGATCGTTGATGACTATTCCAAGTTCACTTGGACCTCATTCATGTGCTCCAAGGATCAAGCATTCTCGCGCTTCATTGAGTTAGTCGCTTTACTCAAAAATTCCCTATCTCTGAAGGTGCACTCTATAAGATCAGATCATGGAACTGAATTTAAGAATGGAGATATGCTGATCTACTGCATTGAATGGGGGATCGCTAACAACTTCTCAGTCCCTAGGACCCCTCAATAGAATGAAGAAAGAATCGGATGTTAGTAGAGATGGCGCGTACCATGCTACTTCAAAGTGGAGTCACTCCCTCTCTATGGGCTGAAGCACTGAACATTGCATGCTACATTACCAACAGATCCCTTCTACATCCTTCACTAGGCAAGACTCCGTATGAGATAATCAAGGGATACCCTCCAAGCATATCTCATTTTAGGATATTTGGATGCAAGTGCTAGGTGTTGAATAATGGGAAAGATAATTTAGGCAAGTTTGACGCACAAAGTGATAAAGCCATCTTTATTGGCTATGTCCCAGCAAGCAAAGCATACAAGGTGTTAAACCAAAGAACAAGAACCTTCGAGGAGAGCATACATGTAGTG
>NW_027367836.1:0-54471 GCF_046119375.1 Phyllobates terribilis
TGCACGGTGGCAATCTGAAATTTTTTGCTTTTTCCTGCTAATCCTAGCATGATAAAGAAGATTCAAAGAGAGTGAGATGCCAGCTCCTTTCATTCAGTCAGTAGCTTCAAACATTTCTGGACGTTTCTTCAATGGCAAAAATCAATGAATATTGTAAATGCACAAACAGTAATATCTCCTCATTTGCACGGTGCAATTCTGAAATTTTTTGCTTTTCCTGGGTAATCCTAGCATGATAAAGAAGATTCAAAGAGAGTGAGATGCCAGCTCCTTTCATTCAGTCAGTAGCTTCAAACATTTCTGGTATATGAAAAAACATGTTTTTCAATGGCAAAAATCAATGAATATTGTAAATGCACAAACAGTAATATCTCCACATTGCACGGTGCAATTCTGAAATTTTTAGCTTTTTCCTGTTAATCCTAGCATGATAAAGAAGATTCAAAGAGAGTGAGATGCCAGCTCCTTTCATTCAGTCAGTAGCTTCAAACATTTCTGGTATATAAAACATGTTTTTCAATGGCAAAAATCAATGAATATTGTAAATGCACAAACAGTAATATCTCCACATTGCACGGTGCAATTCTGAAATTTTTAGCTTTTCCTGTTAATCCTAGCATGATAAAGAAGATTCAAAGAGAGTGAGATGCCAGCTCCTTTCATTCAGTCAGTAGCTTCAAACATTTCTGGTATATGAAAAACATGTTTTTCAAAGGCAAAAATCAATGAATATTGTAAATGCACAAACAGTAATATCTCCACATTGCACGGTGCAATTCTGAAATTTTTTGCTTTTTCCTGCTAATACCTAGCATGATAAAGAAGATTCAAAGAGAGTGAGATGCCAGCTCCTTTCATCAGTCAGTAGCTTCAAACATTCTGGCATATGAAAAACATGTTTTTCAATGGCAAAAATCAATGAATATTGTAAATGCACAAACAGTAATATCTCCACATTGCACGGTGCAATTCTGAAATTTTTTGCTTTTTCCTGCTAATCCTAGCATGATAAAGAAGATTCAAAGAGAGTGAGATGCCAGCTCCTTTCATTCAGTCAGTAGCTTCAAACATTTCTGGTATATGAAAAACATGTTTTTCAAAGGCAAAAATCAATGAATATTGTAAATGCACAAACAGTAATATCTCCACATTGCACGGTGCAATTCTGAAATTTTTTGCTTTTTCCTGCTAATCCTAGCATGATAAAGAAGATTCAAAGAGAGTGAGATGCCAGCTCCTTTCATTCAGTCAGTAGCTTCAAACATTTCTGGCATATGAAAAACATGTTTTTCAATGGCAAAAATCAATGAATATTGTAAATGCACAAACAGTAATATCTCCACATTGCACGGTGCAATTCTGAAATTTTTAGCTTTTTCCTGCTAATCCTAGCATGATAAAGAAGATTCAAAGAGAGTGAGATGCCAGCTCCTTTCATTCAGTCAGTAGCTTCAAACATTTCTGGACGTTTTTCAATGGCAAAAATCAATGAATATTGTAAATGCACAAACAGTAATATCTCCACATTGCACGGTGCAATTCTGAAATTTTTTGCTTTTTCCTGCTAATCCTAGCATGATAAAGAAGATTCAAAGAGAGTGAGATGCCAGCTCCTTTCATTCAGTCAGTAGCTTCAAACATTTCTGGTATATGAAAAACATGTTTTTCAATGGCAAAAATCAATGAATATTGTAAATGCACAAACAGTAATATCTCCACATTGCACGGTGCAATTCTGAAATTTTTAGCTTTTTCCTGTTAATCCTAGCATGATAAAGAAGATTCAAAGAGAGTGAGATGCCAGCTCCTTTCATTCAGTCAGTAGCTTCAAACATTTCTGGACGTTTTTCAATGGCAAAAATCAATGAATATTGTAAATGCACAAACAGTAATATCTCCACATTGCACGGTGCAATTCTGAAATTTTTTGCTTTTTCCTGCTAATCCTAGCATGATAAAGAAGATTCAAAGAGAGTGAGATGCCAGCTCCTTTCATTCAGTCAGTAGCTTCAAACATTTCTGGTATATGAAAAACATGTTTTTCAATGGCAAAAATCAATGAATATTGTAAATGCACAAACAGTAATATCTCCACATTGCACGGTGCAATTCTGAAATTTTTAGCTTTTTCCTGTTAATCCTAGCATGATAAAGAAGATTCAAAGAGAGTGAGATGCCAGCTCCTTTCATTCAGTCAGTAGCTTCAAACATTTCTGGTATATGAAAAACATGTTTTTCAATGGCAAAAATCAATGAATATTGTAAATGCACAAACAGTAATATCTCCACATTGCACGGTGCAATTCTGAAATTTTTAGCTTTTTCCTGCTAATCCTAGCATGATAAAGAAGATTCAAAGAGAGTGAGATGCCAGCTCCTTTCATTCAGTCAGTAGCTTCAAACATTTCTGGACGTTTTTCAATGGCAAAAATCAATGAATATTGTAAATGCACAAACAGTAATATCTCCACATTGCACGGTGCAATTCTGAAATTTTTTGCTTTTTCCTGCTAATCCTAGCATGATAAAGAAGATTCAAAGAGAGTGAGATGCCAGCTCCTTTCATTCAGTCAGTAGCTTCAAACATTTCTGGTATATGAAAAACATGTTTTTCAATGGCAAAAATCAATGAATATTGTAAATGCACAAACAGTAATATCTCCACATTGCACGGTGCAATTCTGAAATTTTTAGCTTTTTCCTGTTAATCCTAGCATGATAAAGAAGATTCAAAGAGAGTGAGATGCCAGCTCCTTTCATTCAGTCAGTAGCTTCAAACATTTCTGGACGTTTTTCAATGGCAAAAATCAATGAATATTGTAAATGCACAAACAGTAATATCTCCACATTGCACGGTGCAATTCTGAAATTTTTTGCTTTTTCCTGCTAATCCTAGCATGATAAAGAAGATTCAAAGAGAGTGAGATGCCAGCTCCTTTCATTCAGTCAGTAGCTTCAAACATTTCTGGTATATGAAAAACATGTTTTTCAATGGCAAAAATCAATGAATATTGTAAATGCACAAACAGTAATATCTCCACATTGCAAGGTGCAATTCTGAAATTTTTTGCTTTTTCCTGCTAATCCTAGCATGATAAAGAAGATTCAAAGAGAGTGAGATGCCAGCTCCTTTCATTCAGTCAGTAGCTTCAAACATTTCTGGTATATGAAAAACATGTTTTTCAATGGCAAAAATCAATGAATATTGTAAATGCACAAACAGTAATATCTCCACATTGCACGGTGCAATTCTGAAATTTTTTGCTTTTCCTGCTAATCCTAGCATGATAAAGAAGATTCAAAGAGAGTGAGATGCCAGCTCCTTTCATTCAGTCAGTAGCTTCAAACATTTCTGGTATATGAAAAACATGTTTTTCAATGGCAAAAATCAATGAATATTGTAAATGCACAAACAGTAATATCTCCACATTGCAAGGTGCAATTCTGAAATTTTTTGCTTTTTCCTGCTAATCCTAGCATGATAAAGAAGATTCAAAGAGAGTGAGATGCCAGCTCCTTTCATTCAGTCAGTAGCTTCAAACATTTCTGGACGTTTTTCAATGGCAAAAATCAATGAATATTGTAAATGCACAAACAGTAATATCTCCACATTGCACGGTGCAATTCTGAAATTTTTAGCTTTTTCCTGTTAATCCTAGCATGATAAAGAAGATTCAAAGAGAGTGAGATGCCAGCTCCTTTCATTCAGTCAGTAGCTTCAAACATTTCTGGTATATGAAAAACATGTTTTTCAATGGCAAAAATCAATGAATATTGTAAATGCACAAACAGTAATATCTCCACATTGCACGGTGCAATTCTGAAATTTTTAGCTTTTTCCTGCTAATCCTAGCATGATAAAGAAGATTCAAAGAGAGTGAGATGCCAGCTCCTTTCATTCAGTCAGTAGCTTCAAACATTTCTGGTATATGAAAAACATGTTTTTCAATGGCAAAAATCAATGAATATTGTAAATGCACAAACAGTAATATCTCCACATTGCACGGTGCAATTCTGAAATTTTTTGCTTTTTCCTGTTAATCCTAGCATGATAAAGAAGATTCAAAGAGAGTGAGATGCCAGCTCCTTTCATTCAGTCAGTAGCTTCAAACATTTCTGGTGAAAAACTGTTTTTCAATGGCAAAAATCAATGAATATTGTAAATGCACAAACAGTAATATCTCCACATTGCACGGTGCAATTCTGAAATTTTTAGCTTTTTCCTGTTAATCCTAGCATGATAAAGAAGATTCAAAGAGAGTGAGATGCCAGCTCCTTTCATTCAGTCAGTAGCTTCAAACATTTCTGGTATATGAAAAACATGTTTTTCAATGGCAAAAATCAATGAATATTGTAAATGCACAAACAGTAATATCTCCACATTGCAAGGTGCAATTCTGAAATTTTTTAGCTTTTTCCTGTTAATCCTAGCATGATAAAGAAGATTCAAAGAGAGTGAGATGCCAGCTCCTTTCATTCAGTCAGTAGCTTCAAACATTTCTGGACGTTTTTCAATGGCAAAAATCAATGAATATTGTAAATGCACAAACAGTAATATCTCCACATTGCAAGGTGCAATTCTGAAATTTTTTGCTTTTTCCTGCTAATCCTAGCATGATAAAGAAGATTCAAAGAGAGTGAGATGCCAGCTCCTTTCATTCAGTCAGTAGCTTCAAACATTTCTGGTATATGAAAAACATGTTTTTCAATGGCAAAAATCAATGAATATTGTAAATGCACAAACAGTAATATCTCCACATTGCAAGGTGCAATTCTGAAATTTTTTGCTTTTTCCTGCTAATCCTAGCATGATAAAGAAGATTCAAAGAGAGTGAGATGCCAGCTCCTTTCATTCAGTCAGTAGCTTCAAACATTTCTGGTATATGAAAAACATGTTTTTCAATGGCAAAAATCAATGAATATTGTAAATGCACAAACAGTAATATCTCCACATTGCACGGTGCAATTCTGAAATTTTTTGCTTTTTCCTGCTAATCCTAGCATGATAAAGAAGATTCAAAGAGAGTGAGATGCCAGCTCCTTTCATTCAGTCAGTAGCTTCAAACATTTCTGGACGTTTTTCAATGGCAAAAATCAATGAATATTGTAAATGCACAAACAGTAATATCTCCACATTGCAAGGTGCAATTCTGAAATTTTTAGCTTTTTCCTGTTAATCCTAGCATGATAAAGAAGATTCAAAGAGAGTGAGATGCCAGCTCCTTTCATTCAGTCAGTAGCTTCAAACATTTCTGGTATATGAAAAACATGTTTTTCAATGGCAAAAATCAATGAATATTGTAAATGCACAAACAGTAATATCTCCACATTGCAAGGTGCAATTCTGAAATTTTTTGCTTTTTCCTGCTAATCCTAGCATGATAAAGAAGATTCAAAGAGAGTGAGATGCCAGCTCCTTTCATTCAGTCAGTAGCTTCAAACATTTCTGGTATATGAAAAACATGTTTTTCAATGGCAAAAATCAATGAATATTGTAAATGCACAAACAGTAATATCTCCACATTGCAAGGTGCAATTCTGAAATTTTTAGCTTTTTCCTGTTAATCCTAGCATGATAAAGAAGATTCAAAGAGAGTGAGATGCCAGCTCCTTTCATTCAGTCAGTAGCTTCAAACATTTCTGGAGGTTTTTCAATGGCAAAAATCAATGAATATTGTAAATGCACAAACAGTAATATCTCCACATTGCACGGTGCAATTCTGAAATTTTTTGCTTTTTCCTGTTAATCCTAGCATGATAAAGAAGATTCAAAGAGAGTGAGATGCCAGCTCCTTTCATTCAGTCAGTAGCTTCAAACATTTCTGGTATATGAAAAACATGTTTTTCAATGGCAAAAATTAATGAATATTGTAAATGCACAAACAGTAATATCTCCACATTGCACGGTGCAATTCTGAAATTTTTAGCTTTTTCCTGCTAATCCTAGCATGATAAAGAAGATTCAAAGAGAGTGAGATGCCAGCTCCTTTCATTCAGTCAGTAGCTTCAAACATTTCTGGTATATGAAAAACATGTTTTTCAATGGCAAAAATCAATGAATATTGTAAATGCACAAACAGTAATATCTCCACATTGCACGGTGCAATTCTGAAATTTTTTGCTTTTTCCTGCTAATCCTAGCATGATAAAGAAGATTCAAAGAGAGTGAGATGCCAGCTCCTTTCATTCAGTCAGTAGCTTCAAACATTTCTGGTATATGAAAAACATGTTTTTCAATGGCAAAAATCAATGAATATTGTAAATGCACAAACAGTAATATCTCCACATTGCAAGGTGCAATTCTGAAATTTTTTGCTTTTTCCTGCTAATCCTAGCATGATAAAGAAGATTCAAAGAGAGTGAGATGCCAGCTCCTTTCATTCAGTCAGTAGCTTCAAACATTTCTGGGAAAACGTTTTTTCAATGGCAAAAATCAATGAATATTGTAAATGCACAAACAGTAATATCTCCACATTGCACGGTGCAATTCTGAAATTTTTAGCTTTTTCCTGTTAATCCTAGCATGATAAAGAAGATTCAAAGAGAGTGAGATGCCAGCTCCTTTCATTCAGTCAGTAGCTTCAAACATTTCTGGTATATGAAAAACATGTTTTTCAATGGCAAAAATCAATGAATATTGTAAATGCACAAACAGTAATATCTCCACATTGCACGGTGCAATTCTGAAATTTTTTGCTTTTTCCTGCTAATCCTAGCATGATAAAGAAGATTCAAAGAGAGTGAGATGCCAGCTCCTTTCATTCAGTCAGTAGCTTCAAACATTTCTGGTATATGAAAAACATGTTTTTCAATGGCAAAAATCAATGAATATTGTAAATGCACAAACAGTAATATCTCCACATTGCACGGTGCAATTCTGAAATTTTTTGCTTTTTCCTGTTAATCCTAGCATGATAAAGAAGATTCAAAGAGAGTGAGATGCCAGCTCCTTTCATTCAGTCAGTAGCTTCAAACATTTCTGGACGTTTTTCAATGGCAAAAATCAATGAATATTGTAAATGCACAAACAGTAATATCTCCACATTGCACGGTGCAATTCTGAAATTTTTAGCTTTTTCCTGTTAATCCTAGCATGATAAAGAAGATTCAAAGAGAGTGAGATGCCAGCTCCTTTCATTCAGTCAGTAGCTTCAAACATTTCTGGTATATGAAAAACATGTTTTTCAATGGCAAAAATCAATGAATATTGTAAATGCACAAACAGTAATATCTCCACATTGCAAGGTGCAATTCTGAAATTTTTAGCTTTTTCCTGTTAATCCTAGCATGATAAAGAAGATTCAAAGAGAGTGAGATGCCAGCTCCTTTCATTCAGTCAGTAGCTTCAAACATTTCTGGACGTTTTTCAATGGCAAAAATCAATGAATATTGTAAATGCACAAACAGTAATATCTCCACATTGCAAGGTGCAATTCTGAAATTTTTTGCTTTTTCCTGCTAATCCTAGCATGATAAAGAAGATTCAAAGAGAGTGAGATGCCAGCTCCTTTCATTCAGTCAGTAGCTTCAAACATTTCTGGTATATGAAAAACATGTTTTTCAATGGCAAAAATCAATGAATATTGTAAATGCACAAACAGTAATATCTCCACATTGCAAGGTGCAATTCTGAAATTTTTTGCTTTTTCCTGCTAATCCTAGCATGATAAAGAAGATTCAAAGAGAGTGAGATGCCAGCTCCTTTCATTCAGTCAGTAGCTTCAAACATTTCTGGTATATGAAAAACATGTTTTTCAATGGCAAAAATCAATGAATATTGTAAATGCACAAACAGTAATATCTCCACATTGCACGGTGCAATTCTGAAATTTTTGCTTTTTCCTGCTAATCCTAGCATGATAAAGAAGATTCAAAGAGAGTGAGATGCCAGCTCCTTTCATTCAGTCAGTAGCTTCAAACATTTCTGGGTTAAGAAAAACATGTTTTTCAATGGCAAAAATCAATGAATATTGTAAATGCACAAACAGTAATATCTCCACATTGCAAGGTGCAATTCTGAAATTTTTAGCTTTTTCCTGTTAATCCTAGCATGATAAAGAAGATTCAAAGAGAGTGAGATGCCAGCTCCTTTCATTCAGTCAGTAGCTTCAAACATTTCTGGTATATGAAAAACATGTTTTTCAATGGCAAAAATCAATGAATATTGTAAATGCACAAACAGTAATATCTCCACATTGCAAGGTGCAATTCTGAAATTTTTTGCTTTTTCCTGCTAATCCTAGCATGATAAAGAAGATTCAAAGAGAGTGAGATGCCAGCTCCTTTCATTCAGTCAGTAGCTTCAAACATTTCTGGTATATGAAAAACATGTTTTTCAATGGCAAAAATCAATGAATATTGTAAATGCACAAACAGTAATATCTCCACATTGCAAGGTGCAATTCTGAAATTTTTAGCTTTTTCCTGTTAATCCTAGCATGATAAAGAAGATTCAAAGAGAGTGAGATGCCAGCTCCTTTCATTCAGTCAGTAGCTTCAAACATTTCTGGACGTTTTTCAATGGCAAAAATCAATGAATATTGTAAATGCACAAACAGTAATATCTCCACATTGCAAGGTGCAATTCTGAAATTTTTTGCTTTTTCCTGTTAATCCTAGCATGATAAAGAAGATTCAAAGAGAGTGAGATGCCAGCTCCTTTCATTCAGTCAGTAGCTTCAAACATTTCTGGTATATGAAAAACATGTTTTTCAATGGCAAAAATTAATGAATATTGTAAATGCACAAACAGTAATATCTCCACATTGCACGGTGCAATTCTGAAATTTTTTGCTTTTTCCTGCTAATCCTAGCATGATAAAGAAGATTCAAAGAGAGTGAGATGCCAGCTCCTTTCATTCAGTCAGTAGCTTCAAACATTTCTGGTATATGAAAAACATGTTTTTCAATGGCAAAAATCAATGAATATTGTAAATGCACAAACAGTAATATCTCCACATTGCACGGTGCAATTCTGAAATTTTTTGCTTTTTCCTGCTAATCCTAGCATGATAAAGAAGATTCAAAGAGAGTGAGATGCCAGCTCCTTTCATTCAGTCAGTAGCTTCAAACATTTCTGGACGTTTTTCAATGGCAAAAATCAATGAATATTGTAAAGGCACAAACAGTAATATCTCCACATTGCACGGTGCAATTCTGAAATTTTTAGCTTTTTCCTGTTAATCCTAGCATGATAAAGAAGATTCAAAGAGAGTGAGATGCCAGCTCCTTTCATTCAGTCAGTAGCTTCAAACATTTCTGGTATATGAAAAACATGTTTTCAATGGCAAAAATCAATGAATATTGTAAATGCACAAACAGTAATATCTCCACATTGCACGGTGCAATTCTGAAATTTTTAGCTTTTTCCTGCTAATCCTAGCATGATAAAGAAGATTCAAAGAGAGTGAGATGCCAGCTCCTTTCATTCAGTCAGTAGCTTCAAACATTTCTGGTATATGAAAAACATGTTTTTCAATGGCAAAAATCAATGAATATTGTAAATGCACAAACAGTAATATCTCCACATTGCACGGTGCAATTCTGAAATTTTTTGCTTTTTCCTGTTAATCCTAGCATGATAAAGAAGATTCAAAGAGAGTGAGATGCAGCTCCTTTCATTCAGTCAGTAGCTTCAAACATTTCTGGTATAACATGTTTTTCAATGGCAAAAATCAATGAATATTGTAAATGCACAAACAGTAATATCTCCACATTGCACGGTGCAATTCTGAAATTTTTTGCTTTTTCCTGTTAATCCTAGCATGATAAAGAAGATTCAAAGAGAGTGAGATGCCAGCTCCTTTCATTCAGTCAGTAGCTTCAAACATTTCTGGTATATGAAAAACATGTTTTTCAATGGCAAAAATCAATGAATATTGTAAATGCACAAACAGTAATATCTCCACATTGCAAGGTGCAATTCTGAAATTTTTAGCTTTTTCCTGTTAATCCTAGCATGATAAAGAAGATTCAAAGAGAGTGAGATGCCAGCTCCTTTCATTCAGTCAGTAGCTTCAAACATTTCTGGTATATGAAAAACATGTTTTTCAATGGCAAAAATCAATGAATATTGTAAATGCACAAACAGTAATATCTCCACATTGCAAGGTGCAATTCTGAAATTTTTAGCTTTTTCCTGTTAATCCTAGCATGATAAAGAAGATTCAAAGAGAGTGAGATGCCAGCTCCTTTCATTCAGTCAGTAGCTTCAAACATTTCTGGTATATGAAAAACATGTTTTTCAATGGCAAAAATCAATGAATATTGTAAATGCACAAACAGTAATATCTCCACATTGCAAGGTGCAATTCTGAAATTTTTAGCTTTTTCCTGTTAATCCTAGCATGATAAAGAAGATTCAAAGAGAGTGAGATGCCAGCTCCTTTCATTCAGTCAGTAGCTTCAAACATTTCTGGACATGTTTTTCAATGGCAAAAATCAATGAATATTGTAAATGCACAAACAGTAATATCTCCACATTGCACGGTGCAATTCTGAAATTTTTAGCTTTTTCCTGCTAATCCTAGCATGATAAAGAAGATTCAAAGAGAGTGAGATGCCAGCTCCTTTCATTCAGTCAGTAGCTTCAAACATTTCTGGTATATGAAAAACATGTTTTTCAATGGCAAAAATCAATGAATATTGTAAATGCACAAACAGTAATATCTCCACATTGCACGGTGCAATTCTGAAATTTTTAGCTTTTTCCTGTTAATCCTAGCATGATAAAGAAGATTCAAAGAGAGTGAGATGCCAGCTCCTTTCATTCAGTCAGTAGCTTCAAACATTTCTGGACAGTTTTTCAATGGCAAAAATCAATGAATATTGTAAATGCACAAACAGTAATATCTCCACATTGCACGGTGCAATTCTGAAATTTTTTGCTTTTTCCTGCTAATCCTAGCATGATAAAGAAGATTCAAAGAGAGTGAGATGCCAGCTCCTTTCATTCAGTCAGTAGCTTCAAACATTTCTGGTATATGAAAAACATGTTTTTCAATGGCAAAAATCAATGAATATTGTAAATGCACAAACAGTAATATCTCCACATTGCACGGTGCAATTCTGAAATTTTTTGCTTTTTCCTGCTAATCCTAGCATGATAAAGAAGATTCAAAGAGAGTGAGATGCCAGCTCCTTTCATTCAGTCAGTAGCTTCAAACATTTCTGGTATATGAAAAACATGTTTTTCAATGGCAAAAATCAATGAATATTGTAAATGCACAAACAGTAATATCTCCACATTGCACGGTGCAATTCTGAAATTTTTTGCTTTTTCCTGCTAATCCTAGCATGATAAAGAAGATTCAAAGAGAGTGAGATGCCAGCTCCTTTCATTCAGTCAGTAGCTTCAAACATTTCTGGACGTTTTTCAATGGCAAAAATCAATGAATATTGTAAATGCACAAACAGTAATATCTCCACATTGCACGATGCAATTCTGAAATTTTTTGCTTTTTCCTGCTAATCCTAGCATGATAAAGAAGATTCAAAGAGAGTGAGATGCCAGCTCCTTTCATTCAGTCAGTAGCTTCAAACATTTCTGGTATATGAAAAACATGTTTTTCAATGGCAAAAATCAATGAATATTGTAAATGCACAAACAGTAATATCTCCACATTGCACGGTGCAATTCTGAAATTTTTAGCTTTTTCCTGTTAATCCTAGCATGATAAAGAAGATTCAAAGAGAGTGAGATGCCAGCTCCTTTCATTCAGTCAGTAGCTTCAAACATTTCTGGTATATGAAAAACATGTTTTTCAATGGCAAAAATCAATGAATATTGTAAATGCACAAACAGTAATATCTCCACATTGCACGGTGCAATTCTGAAATTTTTAGCTTTTTCCTGTTAATCCTAGCATGATAAAGAAGATTCAAAGAGAGTGAGATGCCAGCTCCTTTCATTCAGTCAGTAGCTTCAAACATTTCTGGTATATGAAAAACATGTTTTTCAATGGCAAAAATCAATGAATATTGTAAATGCACAAACAGTAATATCTCCACATTGCACGGTGCAATTCTGAAATTTTTTGCTTTTTCCTGCTAATCCTAGCATGATAAAGAAGATTCAAAGAGAGTGAGATGCCAGCTCCTTTCATTCAGTCAGTAGCTTCAAACATTTCTGGTATATGAAAAACATGTTTTTCAATGGCAAAATCAATGAATATTGTAAATGCACAAACAGTAATATCTCCACATTGCACGGTGCAATTCTGAAATTTTTTGCTTTTTCCTGCTAATCCTAGCATGATAAAGAAGATTCAAAGAGAGTGAGATGCCAGCTCCTTTCATTCAGTCAGTAGCTTCAAACATTTCTGGTATATGAAAAACATGTTTTTCAATGGCAAAAATCAATGAATATTGTAAATGCACAAACAGTAATATCTCCACATTGCACGGTGCAATTCTGAAATTTTTTGCTTTTCCTGTTAATCCTAGCATGATAAAGAAGATTCAAAGAGAGTGAGATGCCAGCTCCTTTCATTCAGTCAGTAGCTTCAAACATTTCTGGTATATGAAAACATGTTTTCAATGGCAAAAATCAATGAATATTGTAAATGCACAAACAGTAATATCTCCACATTGCACGGTGCAATTCTGAAATTTTTTGCTTTTTCCTGCTAATCCTAGCATGATAAAGAAGATTCAAAGAGAGTGAGATGCCAGCTCCTTTCATTCAGTCAGTAGCTTCAAACATTTCTGGTATATGAAAAACATGTTTTTCAATGGCAAAAATCAATGAATATTGTAAATGCACAAACAGTAATATCTCCACATTGCAAGGTGCAATTCTGAAATTTTTTGCTTTTCCTGCTAATCCTAGCATGATAAAGAAGATTCAAAGAGAGTGAGATGCCAGCTCCTTTCATTCAGTCAGTAGCTTCAAACATTTCTGGTATATGAAAAACATGTTTTTCAATGGCAAAAATCAATGAATATTGTAAATGCACAAACAGTAATATCTCCACATTGCACGGTGCAATTCTGAAATTTTTAGCTTTTTCCTGCTAATCCTAGCATGATAAAGAAGATTCAAAGAGAGTGAGATGCCAGCTCCTTTCATTCAGTCAGTAGCTTCAAACATTTCTGGTATATGAAAAACATGTTTTTCAATGGCAAAAATCAATGAATATTGTAAATGCACAAACAGTAATATCTCCACATTGCAAGGTGCAATTCTGAAATTTTTTGCTTTTTCCTGCTAATCCTAGCATGATAAAGAAGATTCAAAGAGAGTGAGATGCCAGCTCCTTTCATTCAGTCAGTAGCTTCAAACATTTCTGGTATATGAAAAACATGTTTTTCAATGGCAAAAATCAATGAATATTGTAAATGCACAAACAGTAATATCTCCACATTGCACGGTGCAATTCTGAAATTTTTAGCTTTTTCCTGCTAATCCTAGCATGATAAAGAAGATTCAAAGAGAGTGAGATGCCAGCTCCTTTCATTCAGTCAGTAGCTTCAAACATTTCTGGTATATGAAAAACATGTTTTTCAATGGCAAAAATCAATGAATATTGTAAATGCACAAACAGTAATATCTCCACATTGCAAGGTGCAATTCTGAAATTTTTAGCTTTTTCCTGTTAATCCTAGCATGATAAAGAAGATTCAAAGAGAGTGAGATGCCAGCTCCTTTCATTCAGTCAGTAGCTTCAAACATTTCTGGACGTTTTTCAATGGCAAAAATCAATGAATATTGTAAATGCACAAACAGTAATATCTCCACATTGCACGGTGCAATTCTGAAATTTTTAGCTTTTTCCTGCTAATCCTAGCATGATAAAGAAGATTCAAAGAGAGTGAGATGCCAGCTCCTTTCATTCAGTCAGTAGCTTCAAACATTTCTGGTATATGAAAAACATGTTTTTCAATGGCAAAAATCAATGAATATTGTAAATGCACAAACAGTAATATCTCCACATTGCACGGTGCAATTCTGAAATTTTTAGCTTTTTCCTGCTAATCCTAGCATGATAAAGAAGATTCAAAGAGAGTGAGATGCCAGCTCCTTTCATTCAGTCAGTAGCTTCAAACATTTCTGGACGTTTTTCAATGGCAAAAATCAATGAATATTGTAAATGCACAAACAGTAATATCTCCACATTGCACGGTGCAATTCTGAAATTTTTTGCTTTTTCCTGTTAATCCTAGCATGATAAAGAAGATTCAAAGAGAGTGAGATGCCAGCTCCTTTCATTCAGTCAGTAGCTTCAAACATTTCTGGTATATGAAAAACATGTTTTTCAATGGCAAAAATCAATGAATATTGTAAATGCACAAACAGTAATATCTCCACATTGCAAGGTGCAATTCTGAAATTTTTAGCTTTTTCCTGCTAATCCTAGCATGATAAAGAAGATTCAAAGAGAGTGAGATGCCAGCTCCTTTCATTCAGTCAGTAGCTTCAAACATTTCTGGTATATGAAAAACATGTTTTTCAATGGCAAAAATCAATGAATATTGTAAATGCACAAACAGTAATATCTCCACATTGCAAGGTGCAATTCTGAAATTTTTTGCTTTTTCCTGCTAATCCTAGCATGATAAAGAAGATTCAAAGAGAGTGAGATGCCAGCTCCTTTCATTCAGTCAGTAGCTTCAAACATTTCTGGTATATGAAAAACATGTTTTTCAATGGCAAAAATCAATGAATATTGTAAATGCACAAACAGTAATATCTCCACATTGCACGGTGCAATTCTGAAATTTTTTGCTTTTTCCTGCTAATCCTAGCATGATAAAGAAGATTCAAAGAGAGTGAGATGCCAGCTCCTTTCATTCAGTCAGTAGCTTCAAACATTTCTGGTATATGAAAAACATGTTTTTCAATGGCAAAAATCAATGAATATTGTAAATGCACAAACAGTAATATCTCCACATTGCACGGTGCAATTCTGAAATTTTTAGCTTTTTCCTGTTAATCCTAGCATGATAAAGAAGATTCAAAGAGAGTGAGATGCCAGCTCCTTTCATTCAGTCAGTAGCTTCAAACATTTCTGGTATATGAAAAACATTTTTTTCAATGGCAAAAATCAATGAATATTGTAAATGCACAAACAGTAATATCTCCACATTGCAAGGTGCAATTCTGAAATTTTTTGCTTTTTCCTGTTAATCCTAGCATGATAAAGAAGATTCAAAGAGAGTGAGATGCCAGCTCCTTTCATTCAGTCAGTAGCTTCAAACATTTCTGGATGTTTTTCAATGGCAAAAATCAATGAATATTGTAAATGCACAAACAGTAATATCTCCACATTGCAAGGTGCAATTCTGAAATTTTTAGCTTTTTCCTGCTAATCCTAGCATGATAAAGAAGATTCAAAGAGAGTGAGATGCCAGCTCCTTTCATTCAGTCAGTAGCTTCAAACATTTCTGGTATATGAAAAACATGTTTTTCAATGGCAAAAATCAATGAATATTGTAAATGCACAAACAGTAATATCTCCACATTGCAAGGTGCAATTCTGAAATTTTTTGCTTTTTCCTGCTAATCCTAGCATGATAAAGAAGATTCAAAGAGAGTGAGATGCCAGCTCCTTTCATTCAGTCAGTAGCTTCAAACATTTCTGGTATATGAAAAACATGTTTTTCAATGGCAAAAATCAATGAATATTGTAAATGCACAAACAGTAATATCTCCACATTGCACGGTGCAATTCTGAAATTTTTAGCTTTTTCCTGTTAATCCTAGCATGATAAAGAAGATTCAAAGAGAGTGAGATGCCAGCTCCTTTCATTCAGTCAGTAGCTTCAAACATTTCTGGTATATGAAAAACATGTTTTTCAATGGCAAAAATCAATGAATATTGTAAATGCACAAACAGTAATATCTCCACATTGCACGGTGCAATTCTGAAATTTTTTGCTTTTTCCTGTTAATCCTAGCATGATAAAGAAGATTCAAAGAGAGTGAGATGCCAGCTCCTTTCATTCAGTCAGTAGCTTCAAACATTTCTGGTATATGAAAAACATGTTTTTCAATGGCAAAAATCAATGAATATTGTAAATGCACAAACAGTAATATCTCCACATTGCAAGGTGCAATTCTGAAATTTTTAGCTTTTTCCTGTTAATCCTAGCATGATAAAGAAGATTCAAAGAGAGTGAGATGCCAGCTCCTTTCATTCAGTCAGTAGTTTCAAACATTTCTGGTATATGAAAAACATGTTTTTCAATGGCAAAAATCAATGAATATTGTAAATGCACAAACAGTAATATCTCCACATTGCACGGTGCAATTCTGAAATTTTTAGCTTTTTCCTGCTAATCCTAGCATGATAAAGAAGATTCAAAGAGAGTGAGATGCCAGCTCCTTTCATTCAGTCAGTAGCTTCAAACATTTCTGGTATATGAAAAACATGTTTTTCAATGGCAAAAATCAATGAATATTGTAAATGCACAAACAGTAATATCTCCACATTGCACGGTGCAATTCTGAAATTTTTTGCTTTTTCCTGCTAATCCTAGCATGATAAAGAAGATTCAAAGAGAGTGAGATGCCAGCTCCTTTCATTCAGTCAGTAGCTTCAAACATTTCTGGACGTTTTTCAATGGCAAAAATCAATGAATATTGTAAATGCACAAACAGTAATATCTCCACATTGCACGGTGCAATTCTGAAATTTTTAGCTTTTTCCTGTTAATCCTAGCATGATAAAGAAGATTCAAAGAGAGTGAGATGCCAGCTCCTTTCATTCAGTCAGTAGCTTCAAACATTTCTGGTATATGAAAAACATGTTTTTCAATGGCAAAAATCAATGAATATTGTAAATGCACAAACAGTAATATCTCCACATTGCAAGGTGCAATTCTGAAATTTTTAGCTTTTTCCTGTTAATCCTAGCATGATAAAGAAGATTCAAAGAGAGTGAGATGCCAGCTCCTTTCATTCAGTCAGTAGCTTCAAACATTTCTGGTATATGAAAAACATGTTTTTCAATGGCAAAAATCAATGAATATTGTAAATGCACAAACAGTAATATCTCCACATTGCAAGGTGCAATTCTGAAATTTTTTGCTTTTTCCTGCTAATCCTAGCATGATAAAGAAGATTCAAAGAGAGTGAGATGCCAGCTCCTTTCATTCAGTCAGTAGCTTCAAACATTTCTGGTATATGAAAAACATGTTTTTCAATGGCAAAAATCAATGAATATTGTAAATGCACAAACAGTAATATCTCCACATTGCACGGTGCAATTCTGAAATTTTTTGCTTTTTCCTGCTAATCCTAGCATGATAAAGAAGATTCAAAGAGAGTGAGATGCCAGCTCCTTTCATTCAGTCAGTAGCTTCAAACATTTCTGGACGTTTTTCAATGGCAAAAATCAATGAATATTGTAAATGCACAAACAGTAATATCTAGACATTGCACGGTGCAATTCTGAAATTTTTAGCTTTTTCCTGTTAATCCTAGCATGATAAAGAAGATTCAAAGAGAGTGAGATGCCAGCTCCTTTCATTCAGTCAGTAGCTTCAAACATTTCTGGTATATGAAAAACATGTTTTTCAATGGCAAAAATCAATGAATATTGTAAATGCACAAACAGTAATATCTCCACATTGCAAGGTGCAATTCTGAAATTTTTTGCTTTTTCCTGCTAATCCTAGCATGATAAAGAAGATTCAAAGAGAGTGAGATGCCAGCTCCTTTCATTCAGTCAGTAGCTTCAAACATTTCTGGTATATGAAAAACATGTTTTTCAATGGCAAAAATCAATGAATATTGTAAATGCACAAACAGTAATATCTCCACATTGCACGGTGCAATTCTGAAATTTTTTGCTTTTTCCTGCTAATCCTAGCATGATAAAGAAGATTCAAAGAGTGAGATGCCAGCTCCTTTCATTCAGTCAGTAGCTTCAAACATTTCTGGACGTTTTTCAATGGCAAAAATCAATGAATATTGTAAATGCACAAACAGTAATATCTCCACATTGCAAGGTGCAATTCTGAAATTTTTTGCTATTTCCTGCTAATCCTAGCATGATAAAGAAGATTCAAAGAGAGTGAGATGCCAGCTCCTTTCATTCAGTCAGTAGCTTCAAACATTTCTGGTATATGAAAAACATGTTTTTCAATGGCAAAAATCAATGAATATTGTAAATGCACAAACAGTAATATCTCCACATTGCAAGGTGCAATTCTGAAATTTTTAGCTTTTTCCTGTTAATCCTAGCATGATAAAGAAGATTCAAAGAGAGTGAGATGCCAGCTCCTTTCATTCAGTCAGTAGCTTCAAACATTTCTGGTATATGAAAAACATGTTTTTCAATGGCAAAAATCAATGAATATTGTAAATGCACAAACAGTAATATCTCCACATTGCACGGTGCAATTCTGAAATTTTTTGCTTTTTCCTGCTAATCCTAGCATGATAAAGAAGATTCAAAGAGAGTGAGATGCCAGCTCCTTTCATTCAGTCAGTAGCTTCAAACATTTCTGGACGTTTTTCAATGGCAAAAATCAATGAATATTGTAAATGCACAAACAGTAATATCTCCACATTGCACGGTGCAATTCTGAAATTTTTTGCTTTTTCCTGCTAATCCTAGCATGATAAAGAAGATTCAAAGAGAGTGAGATGCCAGCTCCTCTCATTCAGTCAGTAGCTTCAAACATTTCTGGTATATGAAAAACATGTTTTTCAATGGCAAAAATCAATGAATATTGTAAATGCACAAACAGTAATATCTCCACATTGCACGGTGCAATTCTGAAATTTTTTGCTTTTTCCTGTTAATCCTAGCATGATAAAGAAGATTCAAAGAGAGCGAGATGCCAGCTCCTTTCATTCAGTCAGTAGCTTCAAACATTTCTGGTATATGAAAAACATGTTTTTCAATGGCAAAAATCAATGAATATTGTAAATGCACAAACAGTAATATCTCCACATTGCAAGGTGCAATTCTGAAATTTTTAGCTTTTTCCTGTTAATCCTAGCATGATAAAGAAGATTCAAAGAGAGTGAGATGCCAGCTCCTTTCATTCAGTCAGTAGCTTCAAACATTTCTGGTATATGAAAAACATGTTTTTCAATGGCAAAAATCAATGAATATTGTAAATGCACAAACAGTAATATCTCCACATTGCAAGGTGCAATTCTGAAATTTTTAGCTTTTTCCTGTTAATCCTAGCATGATAAAGAAGATTCAAAGAGAGTGAGATGCCAGCTCCTTTCATTCAGTCAGTAGCTTCAAACAGTTCTGGACGTTTTTCAATGGCAAAAATCAATGAATATTGTAAATGCACAAACAGTAATATCTCCACATTGCAAGGTGCAATTCTGAAATTTTTAGCTTTTTCCTGCTAATCCTAGCATGATAAAGAAGATTCAAAGAGAGTGAGATGCCAGCTCCTTTCATTCAGTCAGTAGCTTCAAACATTTCTGGTATATGAAAAACATGTTTTTCAATGGCAAAAATCAATGAATATTGTAAATGCACAAACAGTAATATCTCCACATTGCAAGGTGCAATTCTGAAATTTTTAGCTTTTTCCTGTTAATCCTAGCATGATAAAGAAGATTCAAAGAGAGTGAGATGCCAGCTCCTTTCATTCAGTCAGTAGCTTCAAACATTTCTGGTATATGAAAAACATGTTTTTCAATGGCAAAAATCAATGAATATTGTAAATGCACAAACAGTAATATCTCCACATTGCAAGGTGCAATTCTGAAATTTTTAGCTTTTTCCTGTTAATCCTAGCATGATAAAGAAGATTCAAAGAGAGTGAGATGCCAGCTCCTTTCATTCAGTCAGTAGCTTCAAACATTTCTGGACGTTTTTCAATGGCAAAAATCAATGAATATTGTAAATGCACAAACAGTAATATCTCCACATTGCAAGGTGCAATTCTGAAATTTTTAGCTTTTTCCTGCTAATCCTAGCATGATAAAGAAGATTCAAAGAGAGTGAGATGCCAGCTCCTTTCATTCAGTCAGTAGCTTCAAACATTTCTGGTATATGAAAAACATGTTTTTCAATGGCAAAAATCAATGAATATTGTAAATGCACAAACAGTAATATCTCCACATTGCACGGTGCAATTCTGAAATTTTTAGCTTTTTCCTGTTAATCCTAGCATGATAAAGAAGATTCAAAGAGAGTGAGATGCCAGCTCCTTTCATTCAGTCAGTAGCTTCAAACATTTCTGGTATATGAAAAACATGTTTTTCAATGGCAAAAATCAATGAATATTGTAAATGCACAAACAGTAATATCTCCACATTGCAAGGTGCAATTCTGAAATTTTTAGCTTTTTCCTGTTAATCCTAGCATGATAAAGAAGATTCAAAGAGAGTGAGATGCCAGCTCCTTTCATTCAGTCAGTAGCTTCAAACATTTCTGGTATATGAAAAACATGTTTTTCAATGGCAAAAATCAATGAATATTGTAAATGCACAAACAGTAATATCTCCACATTGCAAGGTGCAATTCTGAAATTTTTAGCTTTTTCCTGTTAATCCTAGCATGATAAAGAAGATTCAAAGAGAGTGAGATGCCAGCTCCTTTCATTCAGTCAGTAGCTTCAAACATTTCTGGTATATGAAAAACATGTTTTTCAATGGCAAAAATCAATGAATATTGTAAATGCACAAACAGTAATATCTCCACATTGCAAGGTGCAATTCTGAAATTTTTAGCTTTTTCCTGTTAATCCTAGCATGATAAAGAAGATTCAAAGAGAGTGAGATGCCAGCTCCTTTCATTCAGTCAGTAGCTTCAAACATTTCTGGACGTTTTTCAATGGCAAAAATCAATGAATATTGTAAATGCACAAACAGTAATATCTCCACATTGCACGGTGCAATTCTGAAATTTTTAGCTTTTTCCTGCTAATCCTAGCATGATAAAGAAGATTCAAAGAGAGTGAGATGCCAGCTCCTTTCATTTAGTCAGTAGCTTCAAACATTTCTGGTATATGAAAAACATGTTTTTCAATGGCAAAAATCAATGAATATTGTAAATGCACAAACAGTAATATCTCCACATTGCACGGTGCAATTCTGAAATTTTTAGCTTTTTCCTGTTAATCCTAGCATGATAAAGAAGATTCAAAGAGAGTGAGATGCCAGCTCCTTTCATTCAGTCAGTAGCTTCAAACATTTCTGGACGTTTTTCAATGGCAAAAATCAATGAATATTGTAAATGCACAAACAGTAATATCTCCACATTGCACGGTGCAATTCTGAAATTTTTTGCTTTTTCCTGCTAATCCTAGCATGATAAAGAAGATTCAAAGAGAGTGAGATGCCAGCTCCTTTCATTCAGTCAGTAGCTTCAAACATTTCTGGTATATGAAAAACATGTTTTTCAATGGCAAAAATCAATGAATATTGTAAATGCACAAACAGTAATATCTCCACATTGCACGGTGCAATTCTGAAATTTTTTGCTTTTTCCTGCTAATCCTAGCATGATAAAGAAGATTCAAAGAGAGTGAGATGCCAGCTCCTTTCATTCAGTCAGTAGCTTCAAACATTTCTGGTATATGAAAAACATGTTTTTCAATGGCAAAAATCAATGAATATTGTAAATGCACAAACAGTAATATCTCCACATTGCACGGTGCAATTCTGAAATTTTTTGCTTTTTCCTGCTAATCCTAGCATGATAAAGAAGATTCAAAGAGAGTGAGATGCCAGCTCCTTTCATTCAGTCAGTAGCTTCAAACATTTCTGGACGTTTTTCAATGGCAAAAATCAATGAATATTGTAAATGCACAAACAGTAATATCTCCACATTGCACGGTGCAATTCTGAAATTTTTTGCTTTTTCCTGCTAATCCTAGCATGATAAAGAAGATTCAAAGAGAGTGAGATGCCAGCTCCTTTCATTCAGTCAGTAGCTTCAAACATTTCTGGTATATGAAAAACATGTTTTTCAATGGCAAAAATCAATGAATATTGTAAATGCACAAACAGTAATATCTCCACATTGCACGGTGCAATTCTGAAATTTTTAGCTTTTTCCTGTTAATCCTAGCATGATAAAGAAGATTCAAAGAGAGTGAGATGCCAGCTCCTTTCATTCAGTCAGTAGCTTCAAACATTTCTGGTATATGAAAAACATGTTTTTCAATGGCAAAAATCAATGAATATTGTAAATGCACAAACAGTAATATCTCCACATTGCACGGTGCAATTCTGAAATTTTTAGCTTTTTCCTGTTAATCCTAGCATGATAAAGAAGATTCAAAGAGAGTGAGATGCCAGCTCCTTTCATTCAGTCAGTAGCTTCAAACATTTCTGGTATATGAAAAACATGTTTTTCAAAGGCAAAAATCAATGAATATTGTAAATGCACAAACAGTAATATCTCCACATTGCACGGTGCAATTCTGAAATTTTTTGCTTTTTCCTGCTAATCCTAGCATGATAAAGAAGATTCAAAGAGAGTGAGATGCCAGCTCCTTTCATTCAGTCAGTAGCTTCAAACATTTCTGGCATATGAAAAACATGTTTTTCAATGGCAAAAATCAATGAATATTGTAAATGCACAAACAGTAATATCTCCACATTGCACGGTGCAATTCTGAAATTTTTTGCTTTTTCCTGCTAATCCTAGCATGATAAAGAAGATTCAAAGAGAGTGAGATGCCAGCTCCTTTCATTCAGTCAGTAGCTTCAAACATTTCTGGTATATGAAAAACATGTTTTTCAATGGCAAAAATCAATGAATATTGTAAATGCACAAACAGTAATATCTCCACATTGCACGGTGCAATTCTGAAATTTTTTGCTTTTTCCTGTTAATCCTAGCATGATAAAGAAGATTCAAAGAGAGTGAGATGCCAGCTCCTTTCATTCAGTCAGTAGCTTCAAACATTTCTGGTATATGAAAAACATGTTTTTCAATGGCAAAAATCAATGAATATTGTAAATGCACAAACAGTAATATCTCCACATTGCACGGTGCAATTCTGAAATTTTTTGCTTTTTCCTGCTAATCCTAGCATGATAAAGAAGATTCAAAGAGAGTGACATGCCAGCTCCTTTCATTCAGTCAGTAGCTTCAAACATTTCTGGTATATGAAAAACATGTTTTTCAATGGCAAAAATCAATGAATATTGTAAATGCACAAACAGTAATATCTCCACATTGCAAGGTGCAATTCTGAAATTTTTTGCTTTTTCCTGCTAATCCTAGCATGATAAAGAAGATTCAAAGAGAGTGAGATGCCAGCTCCTTTCATTCAGTCAGTAGCTTCAAACATTTCTGGTATATGAAAAACATGTTTTTCAATGGCAAAAATCAATGAATATTGTAAATGCACAAACAGTAATATCTCCACATTGCACGGTGCAATTCTGAAATTTTTAGCTTTTTCCTGCTAATCCTAGCATGATAAAGAAGATTCAAAGAGAGTGAGATGCCAGCTCCTTTCATTCAGTCAGTAGCTTCAAACATTTCTGGTATATGAAAAACATGTTTTTCAATGGCAAAAATCAATGAATATTGTAAATGCACAAACAGTAATATCTCCACATTGCAAGGTGCAATTCTGAAATTTTTTGCTTTTTCCTGCTAATCCTAGCATGATAAAGAAGATTCAAAGAGAGTGAGATGCCAGCTCCTTTCATTCAGTCAGTAGCTTCAAACATTTCTGGTATATGAAAAACATGTTTTTCAATGGCAAAAATCAATGAATATTGTAAATGCACAAACAGTAATATCTCCACATTGCACGGTGCAATTCTGAAATTTTTAGCTTTTTCCTGCTAATCCTAGCATGATAAAGAAGATTCAAAGAGAGTGAGATGCCAGCTCCTTTCATTCAGTCAGTAGCTTCAAACATTTCTGGTATATGAAAAACATGTTTTTCAATGGCAAAAATCAATGAATATTGTAAATGCACAAACAGTAATATCTCCACATTGCAAGGTGCAATTCTGAAATTTTTAGCTTTTTCCTGTTAATCCTAGCATGATAAAGAAGATTCAAAGAGAGTGAGATGCCAGCTCCTTTCATTCAGTCAGTAGCTTCAAACATTTTTGGACGTTTTTCAATGGCAAAAATCAATGGATATTGTAAATGCACAAACAGTAATATCTCCACATTGCACGGTGCAATTCTGAAATTTTTAGCTTTTTCCTGCTAATCCTAGCATGATAAAGAAGATTCAAAGAGAGTGAGATGCCAGCTCCTTTCATTCAGTCAGTAGCTTCAAACATTTCTGGTATATGAAAAACATGTTTTTCAATGGCAAAAATCAATGAATATTGTAAATGCACAAACAGTAATATCTCCTCATTGCACGGTGCAATTCTGAAATTTTTAGCTTTTTCCTGCTAATCCTAGCATGATAAAGAAGATTCAAAGAGAGTGAGATGCCAGCTCCTTTCATTCAGTCAGTAGCTTCAAACATTTCTGGTATATGAAAAACATGTTTTTCAATGGCAAAAATCAATGAATATTGTAAATGCACAAACAGTAATATCTCCACATTGCAAGGTGCAATTCTGAAATTTTTTGCTTTTTCCTGCTAATCCTAGCATGATAAAGAAGATTCAAAGAGAGTGAGATGCCAGCTCCTTTCATTCAGTCAGTAGCTTCAAACATTTCTGGTATATGAAAAACATGTTTTTCAATGGCAAAAATCAATGAATATTGTAAATGCACAAACAGTAATATCTCCACATTGCACGGTGCAATTCTGAAATTTTTAGCTTTTTCCTGTTAATCCTAGCATGATAAAGAAGATTCAAAGAGAGTGAGATGCCAGCTCCTTTCATTCAGTCAGTAGCTTCAAACATTTCTGGTATATGAAAAACATGTTTTTCAATGGCAAAAATCAATGAATATTGTAAATGCACAAACAGTAATATCTCCACATTGCACGGTGCAATTCTGAAATTTTTTGCTTTTTCCTGCTAATCCTAGCATGATAAAGAAGATTCAAAGAGAGTGAGATGCCAGCTCCTTTCATTCAGTCAGTAGCTTCAAACATTTCTGGTATATGAAAAACATGTTTTTCAATGGCAAAAATCAATGAATATTGTAAATGCACAAACAGTAATATCTCCACATTGCAAGGTGCAATTCTGAAATTTTTAGCTTTTTCCTGTTAATCCTAGCATGATAAAGAAGATTCAAAGAGAGTGAGATGCCAGCTCCTTTCATTCAGTCAGTAGCTTCAAACATTTCTGGTATATGAAAAACATGTTTTTCAATGGCAAAAATCAATGAATATTGTAAATGCACAAACAGTAATATCTCCACATTGCACGGTGCAATTCTGAAATTTTTAGCTTTTTCCTGTTAATCCTAGCATGATAAAGAAGATTCAAAGAGAGTGAGATGCCAGCTCCTTTCATTCAGTCAGTAGCTTCAAACATTTCTGGTATATGAAAAACATGTTTTTCAATGGCAAAAATCAATGAATATTGTAAATGCACAAACAGTAATATCTCCACATTGCACGGTGCAATTCTGAAATTTTTTGCTTTTTCCTGCTAATCCTAGCATGATAAAGAAGATTCAAAGAGAGTGAGATGCCAGCTCCTTTCATTCAGTCAGTAGCTTCAAACATTTCTGGTATATGAAAAACATGTTTTTCAATGGCAAAAATCAATGAATATTGTAAATGCACAAACAGTAATATCTCCACATTGCACGGTGCAATTCTGAAATTTTTTGCTTTTTCCTGTTAATCCTAGCATGATAAAGAAGATTCAGAGAGTGAGATGCCAGCTCCTTTCATTCAGTCAGTATCTTCAAACATTTCTGGTATATGAAAAACATGTTTTTCAATGGCAAAAATCAATGAATATTGTAAATGCACAAACAGTAATATCTCCACATTGCACGGTGCAATTCTGAAATTTTTAGCTTTTTCCTGTTAATCCTAGCATGATAAAGAAGATTCAAAGAGAGTGAGATGCCAGCTCCTTTCATTCAGTCAGTAGCTTCAAACATTTCTGGTATATGAAAAACATGTTTTTCAAAGGCAAAAATCAATGAATATTGTAAATGCACAAACAGTAATATCTCCACATTGCACGGTGCAATTCTGAAATTTTTTGCTTTTTCCTGCTAATCCTAGCATGATAAAGAAGATTCAAAGAGAGTGAGATGCCAGCTCCTTTCATTCAGTCAGTAGCTTCAAACATTTCTGGCATATGAAAAACATGTTTTTCAATGGCAAAAATCAATGAATATTGTAAATGCACAAACAGTAATATCTCCACATTGCACGGTGCAATTCTGAAATTTTTTGCTTTTTCCTGCTAATCCTAGCATGATAAAGAAGATTCAAAGAGAGTGAGATGCCAGCTCCTTTCATTCAGTCAGTAGCTTCAAACATTTCTGGTATATGAAAAACATGTTTTTCAATGGCAAAAATCAATGAATATTGTAAATGCACAAACAGTAATATCTCCACATTGCACGGTGCAATTCTGAAATTTTTTGCTTTTTCCTGTTAATCCTAGCATGATAAAGAAGATTCAAAGAGAGTGAGATGCCAGCTCCTTTCATTCAGTCAGTAGCTTCAAACATTTCTGGTATATGAAAAACATGTTTTTCAATGGCAAAAATCAATGAATATTGTAAATGCACAAACAGTAATATCTCCACATTGCACGGTGCAATTCTGAAATTTTTAGCTTTTTCCTGCTAATCCTAGCATGATAAAGAAGATTCAAAGAGAGTGAGATGCCAGCTCCTTTCATTCAGTCAGTAGCTTCAAACATTTCTGGTATATGAAAAACATGTTTTTCAATGGCAAAAATCAATGAATATTGTAAATGCACAAACAGTAATATCTCCACATTGCAAGGTGCAATTCTGAAATTTTTAGCTTTTTCCTGTTAATCCTAGCATGATAAAGAAGATTCAAAGAGAGTGAGATGCCAGCTCCTTTCATTCAGTCAGTAGCCTCAAACATTTCTGGACGTTTTTCAATGGCAAAAATCAATGAATATTGTAAATGCACAAACAGTAATATCTCCACATTGCACGGTGCAATTCTGAAATTTTTAGCTTTTTCCTGCTAATCCTAGCATGATAAAGAAGATTCAAAGAGAGTGAGATGCCAGCTCCTTTCATTCAGTCAGTAGCTTCAAACATTTCTGGTATATGAAAAACATGTTTTTCAATGGCAAAAATCAATGAATATTGTAAATGCACAAACAGTAATATCTCCACATTGCACGGTGCAATTCTGAAATTTTTAGCTTTTTCCTGCTAATCCTAGCATGATAAAGAAGATTCAAAGAGAGTGAGATGCCAGCTCCTTTCATTCAGTCAGTAGCTTCAAACATTTCTGGACGTTTTTCAATGGCAAAAATCAATGAATATTGTAAATGCACAAACAGTAATATCTCCACATTGCACGGTGCAATTCTGAAATTTTTTGCTTTTTCCTGTTAATCCTAGCATGATAAAGAAGATTCAAAGAGAGTGAGATGCCAGCTCCTTTCATTCAGTCAGTAGCTTCAAACATTTCTGGTATATGAAAAACATGTTTTTCAATGGCAAAAATCAATGAATATTGTAAATGCACAAACAGTAATATCTCCACATTGCAAGGTGCAATTCTGAAATTTTTAGCTTTTTCCTGCTAATCCTAGCATGATAAAGAAGATTCAAAGAGAGTGAGATGCCAGCTCCTTTCATTCAGTCAGTAGCTTCAAACATTTCTGGTATATGAAAAACATGTTTTTCAATGGCAAAAATCAATGAATATTGTAAATGCACAAACAGTAATATCTCCACATTGCAAGGTGCAATTCTGAAATTTTTTGCTTTTTCCTGCTAATCCTAGCATGATAAAGAAGATTCAAAGAGAGTGAGATGCCAGCTCCTTTCATTCAGTCAGTAGCTTCAAACATTTCTGGTATATGAAAAACATGTTTTTCAATGGCAAAAATCAATGAATATTGTAAATGCACAAACAGTAATATCTCCACATTGCACGGTGCAATTCTGAAATTTTTTGCTTTTTCCTGCTAATCCTAGCATGATAAAGAAGATTCAAAGAGAGTGAGATGCCAGCTCCTTTCATTCAGTCAGTAGCTTCAAACATTTCTGGTATATGAAAAACATGTTTTTCAATGGCAAAAATCAATGAATATTGTAAATGCACAAACAGTAATATCTCCACATTGCACGGTGCAATTCTGAAATTTTTAGCTTTTTCCTGTTAATCCTAGCATGATAAAGAAGATTCAAAGAGAGTGAGATGCCAGCTCCTTTCATTCAGTCAGTAGCTTCAAACATTTCTGGTATATGAAAAACATGTTTTTCAATGGCAAAAATCAATGAATATTGTAAATGCACAAACAGTAATATCTCCACATTGCACGGTGCAATTCTGAAATTTTTTGCTTTTTCCTGCTAATCCTAGCATGATAAAGAAGATTCAAAGAGAGTGAGATGCCAGCTCCTTTCATTCAGTCAGTAGCTTCAAACATTTCTGGACGTTTTTCAATGGCAAAAATCAATGAATATTGTAAATGCACAAACAGTAATATCTCCACATTGCAAGGTGCAATTCTGAAATTTTTAGCTTTTTCCTGTTAATCCTAGCATGATAAAGAAGATTCAAAGAGAGTGAGATGCCAGCTCCTTTCATTCAGTCAGTAGCTTCAAACATTTCTGGTATATGAAAAACATGTTTTTCAATGGCAAAAATCAATGAATATTGTAAATGCACAAACAGTAATATCTCCACATTGCACGGTGCAATTCTGAAATTTTTAGCTTTTTCCTGTTAATCCTAGCATGATAAAGAAGATTCAAAGAGAGTGAGATGCCAGCTCCTTTCATTCAGTCAGTAGCTTCAAACATTTCTGGTATATGAAAAACATGTTTTTCAATGGCAAAAATCAATGAATATTGCAAATGCACAAACAGTAATATCTCCACATTGCAAGGTGCAATTCTGAAATTTTTAGCTTTTTCCTGTTAATCCTAGCATGATAAAGAAGATTCAAAGAGAGTGAGATGCCAGCTCCTTTCATTCAGTCAGTAGCTTCAAACATTTCTGGTATATGAAAAACATGTTTTTCAATGGCAAAAATCAATGAATATTGTAAATGCACAAACAGTAATATCTCCACATTGCAAGGTGCAATTCTGAAATTTTTAGCTTTTTCCTGTTAATCCTAGCATGATAAAGAAGATTCAAAGAGAGTGAGATGCCAGCTCCTTTCATTCAGTCAGTAGCTTCAAACATTTCTGGTATATGAAAAACATGTTTTTCAATGGCAAAAATCAATGAATATTGTAAATGCACAAACAGTAATATCTCCACATTGCACGGTGCAATTCTGAAATTTTTAGCTTTTTCCTGTTAATCCTAGCATGATAAAGAAGATTCAAAGAGAGTGAGATGCCAGCTCCTTTCATTCAGTCAGTAGCTTCAAACATTTCTGGTATATGAAAAACATGTTTTTCAATGGCAAAAATCAATGAATATTGTAAATGCACAAACAGTAATATCTCCACATTGCACGGTGCAATTCTGAAATTTTTTGCTTTTTCCTGCTAATCCTAGCATGATAAAGAAGATTCAAAGAGAGTGAGATGCCAGCTCCTTTCATTCAGTCAGTAGCTTCAAACATTTCTGGTATATGAAAAACATGTTTTTCAATGGCAAAAATCAATGAATATTGTAAATGCACAAACAGTAATATCTCCACATTGCACGGTGCAATTCTGAAATTTTTTGCTTTTTCCTGTTAATCCTAGCATGATAAAGAAGATTCAAAGAGAGTGAGATGCCAGCTCCTTTCATTCAGTCAGTAGCTTCAAACATTTCTGGTATATGAAAAACATGTTTTTCAATGGCAAAAATCAATGAATATTGTAAATGCACAAACAGTAATATCTCCACATTGCAAGGTGCAATTCTGAAATTTTTAGCTTTTTCCTGTTAATCCTAGCATGATAAAGAAGATTCAAAGAGAGTGAGATGCCAGCTCCTTTCATTAAGTCAGTAGCTTCAAACATTTCTGGACGTTTTTCAATGGCAAAAATCAATGAATATTGTAAATGCACAAACAGTAATATCTCCACATTGCACGGTGCAATTCTGAAATTTTTAGCTTTTTCCTGTTAATCCTAGCATGATAAAGAAGATTCAAAGAGAGTGAGATGCCAGTTCCTTTCATTCAGTCAGTAGCTTCAAACATTTCTGGTATATGAAAAACATGTTTTTCAATGGCAAAAATCAATGAATATTGTAAATGCACAAACAGTAATATCTCCACATTGCACGGTGCAATTCTGAAATTTTTAGCTTTTTCCTGTTAATCCTAGCATGATAAAGAAGATTCAAAGAGAGTGAGATGCCAGCTCCTTTCATTCAGTCAGTAGCTTCAAACATTTCTGGTATATGAAAAACATGTTTTTCAATGGCAAAAATCAATGAATATTGTAAATGCACAAACAGTAATATCTCCACATTGCACGGTGCAATTCTGAAATTTTTTGCTTTTTCCTGCTAATCCTAGCATGATAAAGAAGATTCAAAGAGAGTGAGATGCCAGCTCCTTTCATTCAGTCAGTAGCTTCAAACATTTCTGGACGTTTTTCAATGGCAAAAATCAATGAATATTGTAAATGCACACACAGTAATATCTCCACATTGCACGGTGCAATTCTGAAATTTTTTGCTTTTTCCTGCTAATCCTAGCATGATAAAGAAGATTCAAAGAGAGTGAGATGCCAGCTCCTTTCATTCAGTCAGTAGCTTCAAACATTTCTGGTATATGAAAAACATGTTTTTCAATGGCAAAAATCAATGAATATTGTAAATGCACAAACAGTAATATCTCCACATTGCACGGTGCAATTCTGAAATTTTTTGCTTTTTCCTGTTAATCCTAGCATGATAAAGAAGATTCAAAGAGAGTGAGATGCCAGCTCCTTTCATTCAGTCAGTAGCTTCAAACATTTCTGGTATATGAAAAACATGTTTTTCAATGGCAAAAATCAATGAATATTGTAAATGCACAAACAGTAATATCTCCACATTGCACGGTGCAATTCTGAAATTTTTAGCTTTTTCCTGTTAATCCTAGCATGATAAAGAAGATTCAAAGAGAGTGAGATGCCAGCTCCTTTCATTCAGTCAGTAGCTTCAAACATTTCTGGTATATGAAAAACATGTTTTTCAATGCAAAAATCAATGAATATTGTAAATGCACAAACAGTAATATCTCCACATTGCACGGTGCAATTCTGAAATTTTTTGCTTTTTCCTGTTAATCCTAGCATGATAAAGAAGATTCAAAGAGAGTGAGATGCCAGCTCCTTTCATTCAGTCAGTAGCTTCAAACATTTCTGGTATATGAAAAACATGTTTTTCAATGGCAAAAATCAATGAATATTGTAAATGCACAAACAGTAATATCTCCACATTGCACGGTGCAATTCTGAAATTTTTTGCTTTTTCCTGCTAATCCTAGCATGATAAAGAAGATTCAAAGAGAGTGAGATGCCAGCTCCTTTCATTCAGTCAGTAGCTTCAAACATTTCTGGTATATGAAAAACATGTTTTTCAATGGCAAAAATCAATGAATATTGTAAATGCACAAACAGTAATATCTCCACATTGCAAGGTGCAATTCTGAAATTTTTTGCTTTTTCCTGCTAATCCTAGCATGATAAAGAAGATTCAAAGAGAGTGAGATGCCAGCTCCTTTCATTCAGTCAGTAGCTTCAAACATTTCTGGTATATGAAAAACATGTTTTTCAATGGCAAAAATCAATGAATATTGTAAATGCACAAACAGTAATATCTCCACATTGCACGGTGCAATTCTGAAATTTTTAGCTTTTTCCTGCTAATCCTAGCATGATAAAGAAGATTCAAAGAGAGTGAGATGCCAGCTCCTTTCATTCAGTCAGTAGCTTCAAACATTTCTGGTATATGAAAAACATGTTTTTCAATGGCAAAAATCAATGAATATTGTAAATGCACAAACAGTAATATCTCCACATTGCAAGGTGCAATTCTGAAATTTTTTGCTTTTTCCTGCTAATCCTAGCATGATAAAGAAGATTCAAAGAGAGTGAGATGCCAGCTCCTTTCATTCAGTCAGTAGCTTCAAACATTTCTGGTATATGAAAAACATGTTTTTCAATGGCAAAAATCAATGAATATTGTAAATGCACAAACAGTAATATCTCCACATTGCACGGTGCAATTCTGAAATTTTTAGCTTTTTCCTGCTAATCCTAGCATGATAAAGAAGATTCAAAGAGAGTGAGATGCCAGCACCTTTCATTCAGTCAGTAGCTTCAAACATTTCTGGTATATGAAAAACATGTTTTTCAATGGCAAAAATCAATGAATATTGTAAATGCACAAACAGTAATATCTCCACATTGCACGGTGCAATTCTGAAATTTTTAGCTTTTTCCTGCTAATCCTAGCATGATAAAGAAGATTCAAAGAGAGTGAGATGCCAGCTCCTTTCATTCAGTCAGTAGCTTCAAACATTTCTGGTATATGAAAAACATGTTTTTCAATGGCAAAAATCAATGAATATTGTAAATGCACAAACAGTAATATCTCCACATTGCACGGTGCAATTCTGAAATTTTTAGCTTTTTCCTGCTAATCCTAGCATGATAAAGAAGATTCAAAGAGAGTGAGATGCCAGCTCCTTTCATTCAGTCAGTAGCTTCAAACATTTCTGGACGTTTTTCAATGGCAAAAATCAATGAATATTGTAAATGCACAAACAGTAATATCTCCACATTGCACGGTGCAATTCTGAAATTTTTTGCTTTTTCCTGTTAATCCTAGCATGATAAAGAAGATTCAAAGAGAGTGAGATGCCAGCTCCTTTCATTCAGTCAGTAGCTTCAAACATTTCTGGTATATGAAAAACATGTTTTTCAATGGCAAAAATCAATGAATATTGTAAATGCACAAACAGTAATATCTCCACATTGCAAGGTGCAATTCTGAAATTTTTAGCTTTTTCCTGCTAATCCTAGCATGATAAAGAAGATTCAAAGAGAGTGAGATGCCAGCTCCTTTCATTCAGTCAGTAGCTTCAAACATTTCTGGTATATGAAAAACATGTTTTTCAATGGCAAAAATCAATGAATATTGTAAATGCACAAACAGTAATATCTCCACATTGCAAGGTGCAATTCTGAAATTTTTTGCTTTTTCCTGCTAATCCTAGCATGATAAAGAAGATTCAAAGAGAGTGAGATGCCAGCTCCTTTCATTCAGTCAGTAGCTTCAAACATTTCTGGTATATGAAAAACATGTTTTTCAATGGCAAAAATCATTGAATATTGTAAATGCACAAACAGTAATATCTCCACATTGCACGGTGCAATTCTGAAATTTTTTGCTTTTTCCTGCTAATCCTAGCATGATAAAGAAGATTCAAAGAGAGTGAGATGCCAGCTCCTTTCATTCAGTCAGTAGCTTCAAACATTTCTGGTATATGAAAAACATGTTTTTCAATGGCAAAAATCAATGAATATTGTAAATGCACAAACAGTAATATCTCCACATTGCACAGTGCAATTCTGAAATTTTTAGCTTTTTCCTGTTAATCCTAGCATGATAAAGAAGATTCAAAGAGAGTGAGATGCCAGCTCCTTTCATTCAGTCAGTAGCTTCAAACATTTCTGGTATATGAAAAACATGTTTTTCAATGGCAAAAATCAATGAATATTGTAAATGCACAAACAGTAATATCTCCACATTGCACGGTGCAATTCTGAAATTTTTTGCTTTTTCCTGCTAATCCTAGCATGATAAAGAAGATTCAAAGAGAGTGAGATGCCAGCTCCTTTCATTCAGTCAGTAGCTTCAAACATTTCTGGACGTTTTTCAATGGCAAAAATCAATGAATATTGTAAATGCACAAACAGTAATATCTCCACATTGCAAGGTGCAATTCTGAAATTTTTAGCTTTTTCCTGTTAATCCTAGCATGATAAAGAAGATTCAAAGAGAGTGAGATGCCAGCTCCTTTCATTCAGTCAGTAGCTTCAAACATTTCTGGTATATGAAAAACATGTTTTTCAATGGCAAAAATCAATGAATATTGTAAATGCACAAACAGTAATATCTCCACATTGCACGGTGCAATTCTGAAATTTTTAGCTTTTTCCTGTTAATCCTAGCATGATAAAGAACATTCAAAGAGAGTGAGATGCCAGCTCCTTTCATTCAGTCAGTAGCTTCAAACATTTCTGGTATATGAAAAACATGTTTTTCAATGGCAAAAATCAATGAATATTGTAAATGCACAAACAGTAATATCTCCACATTGCAAGGTGCAATTCTGAAATTTTTAGCTTTTTCCTGTTAATCCTAGCATGATAAAGAAGATTCAAAGAGAGTGAGATGCCAGCTCCTTTCATTCAGTCAGTAGCTTCAAACATTTCTGGTATATGAAAAACATGTTTTTCAATGGCAAAAATCAATGAATATTGTAAATGCACAAACAGTAATATCTCCACATTGCACGGTGCAATTCTGAAATTTTTAGCTTTTTCCTGTTAATCCTAGCATGATAAAGAAGATTCAAAGAGAGTGAGATGCCAGCTCCTTTCATTCAGTCAGTAGCTTCAAACATTTCTGGTATATGAAAAACATGTTTTTCAATGGCAAAAATCAATGAATATTGTAAATGCACAAACAGTAATATCTCCACATTGCACGGTGCAATTCTGAAATTTTTTGCTTTTTCCTGCTAATCCTAGCATGATAAAGAAGATTCAAAGAGAGTGAGATGCCAGCTCCTTTCATTCAGTCAGTAGCTTCAAACATTTCTGGTATATGAAAAACATGTTTTTCAATGGCAAAAATCAATGAATATTGTAAATGCACAAACAGTAATATCTCCACATTGCACGGTGCAATTCTGAAATTTTTTGCTTTTTCCTGTTAATCCTAGCATGATAAAGAAGATTCAAAGAGAGTGAGATGCCAGCTCCTTTCATTCAGTCAGTAGCTTCAAACATTTCTGGTATATGAAAAACATGTTTTTCAATGGCAAAAATCAATGAATATTGTAAATGCACAAACAGTAATATCTCCACATTGCAAGGTGCAATTCTGAAATTTTTAGCTTTTTCCTGTTAATCCTAGCATGATAAAGAAGATTCAAAGAGAGTGAGATGCCAGCTCCTTTCATTCAGTCAGTAGCTTCAAACATTTCTGGACATTTTTCAATGGCAAAAATCAATGAATATTGTAAATGCACAAACAGTAATATCTCCACATTGCACGGTGCAATTCTGAAATTTTTAGCTTTTTCCTGTTAATCCTAGCATGATAAAGAAGATTCAAAGAGAGTGAGATGCCAGCTCCTTTCATTCAGTCAGTAGCTTCAAACATTTCTGGTATATGAAAAACATGTTTTTCAATGGCAAAAATCAATGAATATTGTAAATGCACAAACAGTAATATCTCCACATTGCACGGTGCAATTCTGAAATTTTTAGCTTTTTCCTGTTAATCCTAGCATGATAAAGAAGATTCAAAGAGAGTGAGATGCCAGCTCCTTTCATTCAGTCAGTAGCTTCAAACATTTCTGGTATATGAAAAACATGTTTTTCAATGGCAAAAATCAATGAATATTGTAAATGCACAAACAGTAATATCTCCACATTGCACGGTGCAATTCTGAAATTTTTTGCTTTTTCCTGCTAATCCTAGCATGATAAAGAAGATTCAAAGAGAGTGAGATGCCAGCTCCTTTCATTCAGTCAGTAGCTTCAAACATTTCTGGACGTTTTTCAATGGCAAAAATCAATGAATATTGTAAATGCACAAACAGTAATATCTCCACATTGCACGGTGCAATTCTGAAATTTTTTGCTTTTTCCTGCTAATCCTAGCATGATAAAGAAGATTCAAAGAGAGTGAGATGCCAGCTCCTTTCATTCAGTCAGTAGCTTCAAACATTTCTGGTATATGAAAAACATGTTTTTCAATGGCAAAAATCAATGAATATTGTAAATGCACAAACAGTAATATCTCCACATTGCACGGTGCAATTCTGAAATTTTTTGCTTTTTCCTGTTAATCCTAGCATGATAAAGAAGATTCAAAGAGAGTGAGATGCCAGCTCCTTTCATTCAGTCAGTAGCTTCAAACATTTCTGGTATATGAAAAACATGTTTTTCAATGGCAAAAATCAATGAATATTGTAAATGCACAAACAGTAATATCTCCACATTGCAAGGTGCAATTCTGAAATTTTTAGCTTTTTCCTGTTAATCCTAGCATGATAAAGAAGATTCAAAGAGAGTGAGATGCCAGCTCCTTTCATTCAGTCAGTAGCCTCAAACATTTCTGGACGTTTTTCAATGGCAAAAATCAATGAATATTGTAAATGCACAAACAGTAATATCTCCACATTGCAAGGTGCAATTCTGAAATTTTTAGCTTTTTCCTGCTAATCCTAGCATGATAAAGAAGATTCAAAGAGAGTGAGATGCCAGCTCCTTTCATTCAGTCAGTAGCTTCAAACATTTCTGGTATATGAAAAACATGTTTTTCAATGGCAAAAATCAATGAATATTGTAAATGCACAAACAGTAATATCTCCACATTGCACGGTGCAATTCTGAAATTTTTAGCTTTTTCCTGTTAATCCTAGCATGATAAAGAAGATTCAAAGAGAGTGAGATGCCAGCTCCTTTCATTCAGTCAGTAGCTTCAAACATTTCTGGTATATGAAAAACATGTTTTTCAATGGCAAAAATCAATGAATATTGTAAATGCACAAACAGTAATATCTCCACATTGCAAGGTGCAATTCTGAAATTTTTAGCTTTTTCCTGTTAATCCTAGCATGATAAAGAAGATTCAAAGAGAGTGAGATGCCAGCTCCTTTCATTCAGTCAGTAGCTTCAAACATTTCTGGTATATGAAAAACATGTTTTTCAATGGCAAAAATCAATGAATATTGTAAATGCACAAACAGTAATATCTCCACATTGCAAGGTGCAATTCTGAAATTTTTAGCTTTTTCCTGTTAATCCTAGCATGATAAAGAAGATTCAAAGAGAGTGAGATGCCAGCTCCTTTCATTCAGTCAGTAGCTTCAAACATTTCTGGTATATGAAAAACATGTTTTTCAATGGCAAAAATCAATGAATATTGTAAATGCACAAACAGTAATATCTCCACATTGCAAGGTGCAATTCTGAAATTTTTAGCTTTTTCCTGTTAATCCTAGCATGATAAAGAAGATTCAAAGAGAGTGAGATGCCAGCTCCATTCATTCAGTCAGTAGCTTCAAACATTTCTGGTATATGAAAAACATGTTTTTCAATGGCAAAAATCAATGAATATTGTAAATGCACAAACAGTAATATCTCCACATTGCAAGGTGCAATTCTGAAATTTTTAGCTTTTTCCTGTTAATCCTAGCATGATAAAGAAGATTCAAAGAGAGTGAGATGCCAGCTCCTTTCATTCAGTCAGTAGCTTCAAACATTTCTGGTATATGAAAAACATGTTTTTCAATGGCAAAAATCAATGAATATTGTAAATGCACAAACAGTAATATCTCCACATTGCAAGGTGCAATTCTGAAATTTTTAGCTTTTTCCTGTTAATCCTAGCATGATAAAGAAGATTCAAAGAGAGTGAGATGCCAGCTCCTTTCATTCAGTCAGTAGCTTCAAACATTTCTGGACGTTTTTCAATGGCAAAAATCAATGAATATTGTAAATGCACAAACAGTAATATCTCCACATTGCACGGTGCAATTCTGAAATTTTTAGCTTTTTCCTGCTAATCCTAGCATGATAAAGAAGATTCAAAGAGAGTGAGATGCCAGCTCCTTTCATTCAGTCAGTAGCTTCAAACATTTCTGGTATATGAAAAACATGTTTTTCAATGGCAAAAATCAATGAATATTGTAAATGCACAAACAGTAATATCTCCACATTGCACGGTGCAATTCTGAAATTTTTAGCTTTTTCCTGTTAATCCTAGCATGATAAAGAAGATTCAAAGAGAGTGAGATGCCAGCTCCTTTCATTCAGTCAGTAGCTTCAAACATTTCTGGACGTTTTTCAATGGCAAAAATCAATGAATATTGTAAATGCACAAACAGTAATATCTCCACATTGCACGGTGCAATTCTGAAATTTTTTGCTTTTTCCTGCTAATCCTAGCATGATAAAGAAGATTCAAAGAGAGTGAGATGCCAGCTCCTTTCATTCAGTCAGTAGCTTCAAACATTTCTGGTATATGAAAAACATGTTTTTCAATGGCAAAAATCAATGAATATTGTAAATGCACAAACAGTAATATCTCCACATTGCACGGTGCAATTCTGAAATTTTTTGCTTTTTCCTGCTAATCCTAGCATGATAAAGAAGATTCAAAGAGAGTGAGATGCCAGCTCCTTTCATTTAGTCAGTAGCTTCAAACATTTCTGGTATATGAAAAACATGTTTTTCAATGGCAAAAATCAATGAATATTGTAAATGCACAAACAGTAATATCTCCACATTGCACGGTGCAATTCTGAAATTTTTACCTTTTTCCTGTTAATCCTAGCATGATAAAGAAGATTCAAAGAGAGTGAGATGCCAGCTCCTTTCATTCAGTCAGTAGCTTCAAACATTTCTGGACGTTTTTCAATGGCAAAAATCAATGAATATTGTAAATGCACAAACAGTAATATCTCCACATTGCACGGTGCAATTCTGAAATTTTTTGCTTTTTCCTGCTAATCCTAGCATGATAAAGAAGATTCAAAGAGAGTGAGATGCCAGCTCCTTTCATTCAGTCAGTAGCTTCAAACATTTCTGGTATATGAAAAACATGTTTTTCAATGGCAAAAATCAATGAATATTGTAAATGCACAAACAGTAATATCTCCACATTGCACGGTGCAATTCTGAAATTTTTTGCTTTTTCATGCTAATCCTAGCATGATAAAGAAGATTCAAAGAGAGTGAGATGCCAGCTCCTTTCATTCAGTCAGTAGCTTCAAACATTTCTGGTATATGAAAAACATGTTTTTCAATGGCAAAAATCAATGAATATTGTAAATGCACAAACAGTAATATCTCCACATTGCACGGTGCAATTCTGAAATTTTTTGCTTTTTCCTGCTAATCCTAGCATGATAAAGAAGATTCAAAGAGAGTGAGATGCCAGCTCCTTTCATTCAGTCAGTAGCTTCAAACATTTCTGGACGTTTTTCAATGGCAAAAATCAATGAATATTGTAAATGCACAAACAGTAATATCTCCACATTGCACGGTGCAATTCTGAAATTTTTTGCTTTTTCCTGCTAATCCTAGCATGATAAAGAAGATTCAAAGAGAGTGAGATGCCAGCTCCTTTCATTCAGTCAGTAGCTTCAAACATTTCTGGTATATGAATAACATGTTTTTCAATGGCAAAAATCAATGAATATTGTAAATGCACAAACAGTAATATCTCCACATTGCACGGTGCAATTCTGAAATTTTTAGCTTTTTCCTGTTAATCCTAGCATGATAAAGAAGATTCAAAGAGAGTGAGATGCCAGCTCCTTTCATTCAGTCAGTAGCTTCAAACATTTCTGGTATATGAAAAACATGTTTTTCAATGGCAAAAATCAATGAATATTGTAAATGCACAAACAGTAATATCTCCACATTGCACGGTGCAATTCTGAAATTTTTAGCTTTTTCCTGTTAATCCTAGCATGATAAAGAAGATTCAAAGAGAGTGAGATGCCAGCTCCTTTCATTCAGTCAGTAGCTTCAAACATTTCTGGTATATGAAAAACATGTTTTTCAAAGGCAAAAATCAATGAATATTGTAAATGCACAAACAGTAATATCTCCACATTGCACGGTGCAATTCTGAAATTTTTTGCTTTTTCCTGCTAATCCTAGCATGATAAAGAAGATTCAAAGAGAGTGAGATGCCAGCTCCTTTCATTCAGTCAGTAGCTTCAAACATTTCTGGCATATGAAAAACATGTTTTTCAATGGCAAAAATCAATGAATATTGTAAATGCACAAACAGTAATATCTCCACATTGCACGGTGCAATTCTGAAATTTTTTGCTTTTTCCTGCTAATCCTAGCATGATAAAGAAGATTCAAAGAGAGTGAGATGCCAGCTCCTTTCATTCAGTCAGTAGCTTCAAACATTTCTGGTATATGAAAAACATGTTTTTCAATGGCAAAAATCAATGAATATTGTAAATGCACAAACAGTAATATCTCCACATTGCACGGTGCAATTCTGAAATTTTTTGCTTTTTCCTGTTAATCCTAGCATGATAAAGAAGATTCAAAGAGAGTGAGATGCCAGCTCCTTTCATTCAGTCAGTAGCTTCAAACATTTCTGGTATATGAAAAACATGTTTTTCAATGGCAAAAATCAATGAATATTGTAAATGCACAAACAGTAATATCTCCACATTGCACGGTGCAATTCTGAAATTTTTTGCTTTTTCCTGCTAATCCTAGCATGATAAAGAAGATTCAAAGAGAGTGACATGCCAGCTCCTTTCATTCAGTCAGTAGCTTCAAACATTTCTGGTATATGAAAAACATGTTTTTCAATGGCAAAAATCAATGAATATTGTAAATGCACAAACAGTAATATCTCCACATTGCAAGGTGCAATTCTGAAATTTTTTGCTTTTTCCTGCTAATCCTAGCATGATAAAGAAGATTCAAAGAGAGTGACATGCCAGCTCCTTTCATTCAGTCAGTAGCTTCAAACATTTCTGGTATATGAAAAACATGTTTTTCAATGGCAAAAATCAATGAATATTGTAAATGCACAAACAGTAATATCTCCACATTGCACGGTGCAATTCTGAAATTTTTAGCTTTTTCCTGTTAATCCTAGCATGATAAAGAAGATTCAAAGAGAGTGAGATGCCAGCTCCTTTCATTCAGTCAGTAGCTTCAAACATTTCTGGACGTTTTTCAATGGCAAAAATCAATGAATATTGTAAATGCACAAACAGTAATATCTCCACATTGCACGGTGCAATTCTGAAATTTTTTGCTTTTTCCTGCTAATCCTAGCATGATAAAGAAGATTCAAAGAGAGTGAGATGCCAGCTCCTTTCATTCAGTCAGTAGCTTCAAACATTTCTGGTATATGAAAAACATGTTTTTCAATGGCAAAAATCAATGAATATTGTAAATGCACAAACAGTAATATTTCCACATTGCAAGGTGCAATTCTGAAATTTTTTGCTTTTTCCTGCTAATCCTAGCATGATAAAGAAGATTCAAAGAGAGTGAGATGCCAGCTCCTTTCATTTAGTCAGTAGCTTCAAACATTTCTGGTATATGAAAAACATGTTTTTCAATGGCAAAAATCAATGAATATTGTAAATGCACAAACAGTAATATCTCCACATTGCACGGTGCAATTCTGAAAATTTTACCTTTTTCCTGTTAATCCTAGCATGATAAAGAAGATTCAAAGAGAGTGAGATGCCAGCTCCTTTCATTCAGTCAGTAGCTTCAAACATTTCTGGACGTTTTTCAATGGCAAAAATCAATGAATATTGTAAATGCACAAACAGTAATATCTCCACATTCCACGGTGCAATTCTGAAATTTTTTGCTTTTTCCTGCTAATCCTAGCATGATAAAGAAGATTCAAAGAGAGTGAGATGCCAGCTCCTTTCATTCAGTCAGTAGCTTCAAACATTTCTGGTATATGAAAAACATGTTTTTCAATGGCAAAAATCAATGAATATTGTAAATGCACAAACAGTAATATCTCCACATTGCACGGTGCAATTCTGAAATTTTTTGCTTTTTCCTGCTAATCCTAGCATGATAAAGAAGATTCAAAGAGAGTGAGATGCCAGCTCCTTTCATTCAGTCAGTAGCTTCAAACATTTCTGGTATATGAAAAACATGTTTTTCAATGGCAAAAATCAATGAATATTGTAAATGCACAAACAGTAATATCTCCACATTGCACGGTGCAATTCTGAAATTTTTTGCTTTTTCCTGCTAATCCTAGCATGATAAAGAAGATTCAAAGAGAGTGAGATGCCAGCTCCTTTCAATCAGTCAGTAGCTTCAAACATTTCTGGACGTTTTTCAATGGCAAAAATCAATGAATATTGTAAATGCACAAACAGTAATATCTCCACATTGCACGGTGCAATTCTGAAATTTTTTGCTTTTTCCTGCTAATCCTAGCATGATAAAGAAGATTCAAAGAGAGTGAGATGCCAGCTCCTTTCATTCAGTCAGTAGCTTCAAACATTTCTGGTATATGAAAAACATGTTTTTCAATGGCAAAAATCAATGAATATTGTAAATGCACAAACAGTAATATCTCCACATTGCACGGTGCAATTCTGAAATTTTTAGCTTTTTCCTGTTAATCCTAGCATGATAAAGAAGATTCAAAGAGAGTGAGATGCCAGCTCCTTTCATTCAGTCAGTAGCTTCAAACATTTCTGGTATATGAAAAACATGTTTTTCAATGGCAAAAATCAATGAATATTGTAAATGCACAAACAGTAATATCTCCACATTGCACGGTGCAATTCTGAAATTTTTAGCTTTTTCCTGTTAATCCTAGCATGATAAAGAAGATTCAAAGAGAGTGAGATGCCAGCTCCTTTCATTCAGTCAGTAGCTTCAAACATTTCTGGTATATGAAAAACATGTTTTTCAAAGGCAAAAATCAATGAATATTGTAAATGCACAAACAGTAATATCTCCACATTGCACGGTGCAATTCTGAAATTTTTTGCTTTTTCCTGCTAATCCTAGCATGATAAAGAAGATTCAAAGAGAGTGAGATGCCAGCTCCTTTCATTCAGTCAGTAGCTTCAAACATTTCTGGCATATGAAAAACATGTTTTTCAATGGCAAAAATCAATGAATATTGTAAATGCACAAACAGTAATATCTCCACATTGCACGGTGCAATTCTGAAATTTTTTGCTTTTTCCTGCTAATCCTAGCATGATAAAGAAGATTCAAAGAGAGTGAGATGCCAGCTCCTTTCATTCAGTCAGTAGCTTCAAACATTTCTGGTATATGAAAAACATGTTTTTCAATGGCAAAAATCAATGAATATTGTAAATGCACAAACAGTAATATCTCCACATTGCACGGTGCAATTCTGAAATTTTTTGCTTTTTCCTGTTAATCCTAGCATGATAAAGAAGATTCAAAGAGAGTGAGATGCCAGCTCCTTTCATTCAGTCAGTAGCTTCAAACATTTCTGGTATATGAAAAACATGTTTTTCAATGGCAAAAATCAATGAATATTGTAAATGCACAAACAGTAATATCTCCACATTGCACGGTGCAATTCTGAATTTTTTTGCTTTTTCCTGCTAATCCTAGCATGATAAAGAAGATTCAAAGAGAGTGACATGCCAACTCCTTTCATTCAGTCAGTAGCTTCAAACATTTCTGGTATATGAAAAACATGTTTTTCAATGGCAAAAATCAATGAATATTGTAAATGCACAAAGAGTAATATCTCCACATTGCAAGGTGCAATTCTGAAATTTTTTGCTTTTTCCTGCTAATCCTAGCATGATAAAGAAGATTCAAAGAGAGTGAGATGCCAGCTCCTTTCATTCAGTCAGTAGCTTCAAACATTTCTGGTATATGAAAAACATGTTTTTCAATGGCAAAAATCAATGAATATTGTAAATGCACAAACAGTAATATCTCCACATTGCACGGTGCAATTCTGAAATTTTTAGCTTTTTCCTGCTAATCCTAGCATGATAAAGAAGATTCAAAGAGAGTGAGATGCCAGCTCCTTTCATTCAGTCAGTAGCTTCAAACATTTCTGGTATATGAAAAACATGTTTTTCAATGGCAAAAATCAATGAATATTGTAAATGCACAAACAGTAATATCTCCACATTGCAAGGTGCAATTCTGAAATTTTTTGCTTTTTCCTGCTAATCCTAGCATGATAAAGAAGATTCAAAGAGAGTGAGATGCCAGCTCCTTTCATTCAGTCAGTAGCTTCAAACATTTCTGGTATATGAAAAACATGTTTTTCAATGGCAAAAATCAATGAATATTGTAAATGCACAAACAGTAATATCTCCACATTGCACGGTGCAATTCTGAAATTTTTAGCTTTTTCCTGCTAATCCTAGCATGATAAAGAAGATTCAAAGAGAGTGAGATGCCAGCTCCTTTCATTCAGTCAGTAGCTTCAAACATTTCTGGTATATGAAAAACATGTTTTTCAATGGCAAAAATCAATGAATATTGTAAATGCACAAACAGTAATATCTCCACATTGCAAGGTGCAATTCTGAAATTTTTAGCTTTTTCCTGTTAATCCTAGCATGATAAAGAAGATTCAAAGAGAGTGAGATGCCAGCTCCTTTCATTCAGTCAGTAGCTTCAAACATTTTTGGACGTTTTTCAATGGCAAAAATCAATGGATATTGTAAATGCACAAACAGTAATATCTCCACATTGCACGGTGCAATTCTGAAATTTTTTGCTTTTTCCTGCTAATCCTAGCATGATAAAGAAGATTCAAAGAGAGTGAGATGCCAGCTCCTTTCATTCAGTCAGTAGCTTCAAACATTTCTGGTATATGAAAAACATGTTTTTCAATGGCAAAAATCAATGAATATTGTAAATGCACAAACAGTAATATCTCCACATTGCACGGTGCAATTCTGAAATTTTTAGCTTTTTCCTGCTAATCCTAGCATGATAAAGAAGATTCAAAGAGAGTGAGATGCCAGCTCCTTTCATTCAGTCAGTAGCTTCAAACATTTCTGGACGTTTTTCAATGGCAAAAATCAATGAATATTGTAAATGCACAAACAGTAATATCTCCACATTGCACGGTGCAATTCTGAAATTTTTTGCTTTTTCCTGTTAATCCTAGCATGATAAAGAAGATTCAAAGAGAGTGAGATGCCAGCTCCTTTCATTCAGTCAGTAGCTTCAAACATTTCTGGTATATGAAAAACATGTTTTTCAATGGCAAAAATCAATGAATATTGTAAATGCACAAACAGTAATATCTCCACATTGCAAGGTGCAATTCTGAAATTTTTAGCTTTTTCCTGCTAATCCTAGCATGATAAAGAAGATTCAAAGAGAGTGAGATGCCAGCTCCTTTCATTCAGTCAGTAGCTTCAAACATTTCTGGTATATGAAAAACATGTTTTTCAATGGCAAAAATCAATGAATATTGTAAATGCACAAACAGTAATATCTCCACATTGCAAGGTGCAATTCTGAAATTTTTTGCTTTTTCCTGCTAATCCTAGCATGATAAAGAAGATTCAAAGAGAGTGAGATGCCAGCTCCTTTCATTCAGTCAGTAGCTTCAAACATTTCTGGTATATGAAAAACATGTTTTTCAATGGCAAAAATCAATGAATATTGTAAATGCACAAACAGTAATATCTCCACATTGCACGGTGCAATTCTGAAATTTTTAGCTTTTTCCTGTTAATCCTAGCATGATAAAGAAGATTCAAAGAGAGTGAGATGCCAGCTCCTTTCATTCAGTCAGTAGCTTCAAACATTTCTGCTATATGAAAAACATGTTTTTCAATGGCAAAAATCAATGAATATTGTAAATGCACAAACAGTAATATCTCCACATTGCATGGTGCAATTCTGAAATTTTTTGCTTTTTCCTGCTAATCCTAGCATGATAAAGAAGATTCAAAGAGAGTGAGATGCCAGCTCCTTTCATTCAGTCAGTAGCTTCAAACATTTCTGGACGTTTTTCAATGGCAAAAATCAATGAATATTGTAAATGCACAAACAGTAATATCTCCACATTGCAAGGTGCAATTCTGAAATTTTTAGCTTTTTCCTGTTAATCCTAGCATGATAAAGAAGATTCAAAGAGAGTGAGATGCCAGCTCCTTTCATTCAGTCAGTAGCTTCAAACATTTCTGGTATATGAAAAACATGTTTTTCAATGGCAAAAATCAATGAATATTGTAAATGCACAAACAGTAATATCTCCACATTGCACGGTGCAATTCTGAAATTTTTAGCTTTTTCCTGTTAATCCTAGCATGATAAAGAAGATTCAAAGTGAGATGCCAGCTCCTTTCATTCAGTCAGTAGCTTCAAACATTTCTGGTATATGAAAAACATGTTTTTCAATGGCAAAAATCAATGAATATTGTAAATGCACAAACAGTAATATCTCCACATTGCAAGGTGCAATTCTGAAATTTTTAGCTTTTTCCTGTTAATCCTAGCATGATAAAGAAGATTCAAAGAGAGTGAGATGCCAGCTCCTTTCATTCAGTCAGTAGCTTCAAACATTTCTGGTATATGAAAAACATGTTTTTCAATGGCAAAAATCAATGAATATTGTAAATGCACAAACAGTAATATCTCCACATTGCAAGGTGCAATTCTGAAATTTTTAGCTTTTTCCTGTTAATCCTAGCATGATAAAGAAGATTCAAAGAGAGTGAGATGCCAGCTCCTTTCATTCAGTCAGTAGCTTCAAACATTTCTGGTATATGAAAAACATGTTTTTCAATGGCAAAAATCAATGAATATTGTAAATGCACAAACAGTAATATCTCCACATTGCACGGTGCAATTCTGAAATTTTTAGCTTTTTCCTGTTAATCCTAGCATGATAAAGAAGATTCAAAGAGAGTGAGATGCCAGCTCCTTTCATTCAGTCAGTAGCTTCAAACATTTCTGGTATATGAAAAACATGTTTTTCAATGGCAAAAATCAATGAATATTGTAAATGCACAAACAGTAATATCTCCACATTGCACGGTGCAATTCTGAAATTTTTTGCTTTTTCCTGCTAATCCTAGCATGATAAAGAAGATTCAAAGAGAGTGAGATGCCAGCTCCTTTCATTCAGTCAGTAGCTTCAAACATTTCTGGTATATGAAAAACATGTTTTTCAATGGCAAAAATCAATGAATATTGTAAATGCACAAACAGTAATATCTCCACATTGCACGGTGCAATTCTGAAATTTTTTGCTTTTTCCTGTTAATCCTAGCATGATAAAGAAGATTCAAAGAGAGTGAGATGCCAGCTCCTTTCATTCAGTCAGTAGCTTCAAACATTTCTGGTATATGAAAAACATGTTTTTCAATGGCAAAAATCAATGAATATTGTAAATGCACAAACAGTAATATCTCCACATTGCACGGTGCAATTCTGAAATTTTTAGCTTTTTCCTGTTAATCCTAGCATGATAAAGAAGATTCAAAGAGAGTGAGATGCCAGCTCCTTTCATTCAGTCAGTAGCTTCAAACATTTCTGGTATATGAAAAACATGTTTTTCAAAGGCAAAAATCAATGAATATTGTAAATGCACAAACAGTAATATCTCCACATTGCACGGTGCAATTCTGAAATTTTTTGCTTTTTCCTGCTAATCCTAGCATGATAAAGAAGATTCAAAGAGAGTGAGATGCCAGCTCCTTTCATTCAGTCAGTAGCTTCAAACATTTCTGGCATATGAAAAACATGTTTTTCAATGGCAAAAATCAATGAATATTGTAAATGCACAAACAGTAATATCTCCACATTGCACGGTGCAATTCTGAAATTTTTTGCTTTTTCCTGCTAATCCTAGCATGATAAAGAAGATTCAAAGAGAGTGAGATGCCAGCTCCTTTCATTCAGTCAGTAGCTTCAAACATTTCTGGTATATGAAAAACATGTTTTTCAATGGCAAAAATCAATGAATATTGTAAATGCACAAACAGTAATATCTCCACATTGCACGGTGCAATTCTGAAATTTTTTGCTTTTTCCTGTTAATCCTAGCATGATAAAGAAGATTCAAAGAGAGTGAGATGCCAGCTCCTTTCATTCAGTCAGTAGCTTCAAACATTTCTGGTATATGAAAAACATGTTTTTCAATGGCAAAAATCAATGAATATTGTAAATGCACAAACAGTAATATCTCCACATTGCACGGTGCAATTCTGAAATTTTTTGCTTTTTCCTGCTAATCCTAGCATGATAAAGAAGATTCAAAGAGAGTGAGATGCCAGCTCCTTTCATTCAGTCAGTAGCTTCAAACATTTCTGGTATATGAAAAACATGTTTTTCAATGGCAAAAATCAATGAATATTGTAAATGCACAAACAGTAATATCTCCACATTGCAAGGTGCAATTCTGAAATTTTTTGCTTTTTCCTGCTAATCCTAGCATGATAAAGAAGATTCAAAGAGAGTGAGATGCCAGCTCCTTTCATTCAGTCAGTAGCTTCAAACATTTCTGGTATATGAAAAACATGTTTTTCAATGGCAAAAATCAATGAATATTGTAAATGCACAAACAGTAATATCTCCACATTGCACGGTGCAATTCTGAAATTTTTAGCTTTTTCCTGCTAATCCTAGCATGATAAAGAAGATTCAAAGAGAGTGAGATGCCAGCTCCTTTCATTCAGTCAGTAGCTTCAAACATTTCTGGTATATGAAAAACATGTTTTTCAATGGCAAAAATCAATGAATATTGTAAATGCACAAACAGTAATATCTCCACATTGCAAGGTGCAATTCTGAAATTTTTTGCTTTTTCCTGCTAATCCTAGCATGATAAAGAAGATTCAAAGAGAGTGAGATGCCAGCTCCTTTCATTCAGTCAGTAGCTTCAAACATTTCTGGTATATGAAAAACATGTTTTTCAATGGCAAAAATCAATGAATATTGTAAATGCACAAACAGTAATATCTCCACATTGCACGGTGCAATTCTGAAATTTTTAGCTTTTTCCTGCTAATCCTAGCATGATAAAGAAGATTCAAAGAGAGTGAGATGCCAGCTCCTTTCATTCAGTCAGTAGCTTCAAACATTTCTGGTATATGAAAAACATGTTTTTCAATGGCAAAAATCAATGAATATTGTAAATGCACAAACAGTAATATCTCCACATTGCAAGGTGCAATTCTGAAATTTTTAGCTTTTTCCTGTTAATCCTAGCATGATAAAGAAGATTCAAAGAGAGTGAGATGCCAGCTCCTTTCATTCAGTCAGTAGCTTCAAACATTTCTGGACGTTTTTCAATGGCAAAAATCAATGAATATTGTAAATGCACAAACAGTAATATCTCCACATTGCACGGTGCAATTCTGAAATTTTTAGCTTTTTCCTGCTAATCCTAGCATGATAAAGAAGATTCAAAGAGAGTGAGATGCCAGCACCTTTCATTCAGTCAGTAGCTTCAAACATTTCTGGTATATGAAAAACATGTTTTTCAATGGCAAAAATCAATGAATATTGTAAATGCACAAACAGTAATATCTCCACATTGCACGGTGCAATTCTGAAATTTTTAGCTTTTTCCTGCTAATCCTAGCATGATAAAGAAGATTCAAAGAGAGTGAGATGCCAGCTCCTTTCATTCAGTCAGTAGCTTCAAACATTTCTGGACGTTTTTCAATGGCAAAAATCAATGAATATTGTAAATGCACAAACAGTAATATCTCCACATTGCACGGTGCAATTCTGAAATTTTTTGCTTTTTCCTGTTAATCCTAGCATGATAAAGAAGATTCAAAGAGAGTGAGATGCCAGCTCCTTTCATTCAGTCAGTAGCTTCAAACATTTCTGGTATATGAAAAACATGTTTTTCAATGGCAAAAATCAATGAATATTGTAAATGCACAAACAGTAATATCTCCACATTGCAAGGTGCAATTCTGAAATTTTTAGCTTTTTCCTGCTAATCCTAGCATGATAAAGAAGATTCAAAGAGAGTGAGATGCCAGCTCCTTTCATTCAGTCAGTAGCTTCAAACATTTCTGGTATATGAAAAACATGTTTTTCAATGGCAAAAATCAATGAATATTGTAAATGCACAAACAGTAATATCTCCACATTGCAAGGTGCAATTCTGAAATTTTTTGCTTTTTCCTGCTAATCCTAGCATGATAAAGAAGATTCAAAGAGAGTGAGATGCCAGCTCCTTTCATTCAGTCAGTAGCTTCAAACATTTCTGGTATATGAAAAACATGTTTTTCAATGGCAAAAATCAATGAATATTGTAAATGCACAAACAGTAATATCTCCACATTGCACGGTGCAATTCTGAAATTTTTTGCTTTTTCCTGCTAATCCTAGCATGATAAAGAAGATTCAAAGAGAGTGAGATGCCAGCTCCTTTCATTCAGTCAGTAGCTTCAAACATTTCTGGTATATGAAAAACATGTTTTTCAATGGCAAAAATCAATGAATATTGTAAATGCACAAACAGTAATATCTCCACATTGCACGGTGCAATTCTGAAATTTTTAGCTTTTTCCTGTTAATCCTAGCATGATAAAGAAGATTCAAAGAGAGTGAGATGCCAGCTCCTTTCATTCAGTCAGTAGCTTCAAACATTTCTGGTATATGAAAAACATGTTTTTCAATGGCAAAAATCAATGAATATTGTAAATGCACAAACAGTAATATCTCCACATTGCACGGTGCAATTCTGAAATTTTTTGCTTTTTCCTGCTAATCCTAGCATGATAAAGAAGATTCAAAGAGAGTGAGATGCCAGCTCCTTTCATTCAGTCAGTAGCTTCAAACATTTCTGGACGTTTTTCAATGGCAAAAATCAATGAATATTGTAAATGCACAAACAGTAATATCTCCACATTGCAAGGTGCAATTCTGAAATTTTTAGCTTTTTCCTGTTAATCCTAGCATGATAAAGAAGTTTCAAAGAGAGTGAGATGCCAGCTCCTTTCATTCAGTCAGTAGCTTCAAACATTTCTGGTATATGAAAAACATGTTTTTCAATGGCAAAAATCAATGAATATTGTAAATGCACAAACAGTAATATCTCCACATTGCACGGTGCAATTCTGAAATTTTTAGCTTTTTCCTGTTAATCCTAGCATGATAAAGAAGATTCAAAGAGAGTGAGATGCCAGCTCCTTTCATTCAGTCAGTAGCTTCAAACATTTCTGGTATATGAAAAACATGTTTTTCAATGGCAAAAATCAATGAATATTGTAAATGCACAAACAGTAATATCTCCACATTGCAAGGTGCAATTCTGAAATTTTTAGCTTTATCCTGTTAATCCTAGCATGATAAAGAAGATTCAAAGAGAGTGAGATGCCAGCTCCTTTCATTCAGTCAGTAGCTTCAAACATTTCTGGTATATGAAAAACATGTTTTTCAATGGCAAAATCAATGAATATTGTAAATGCACAAACAGTAATATCTCCACATTGCAAGGTGCAATTCTGAAATTTTTAGCTTTTTCCTGTTAATCCTAGCATGATAAAGAAGATTCAAAGAGAGTGAGATGCCAGCTCCTTTCATTCAGTCAGTAGCTTCAAACATTTCTGGTATATGAAAAACATGTTTTTCAATGGCAAAAATCAATGAATATTGTAAATGCACAAACAGTAATATCTCCACATTGCACGGTGCAATTCTGAAATTTTTAGCTTTTTCCTGTTAATCCTAGCATGATAAAGAAGATTCAAAGAGAGTGAGATGCCAGCTCCTTTCATTCAGTCAGTAGCTTCAAACATTTCTGGTATATGAAAAACATGTTTTTCAATGGCAAAAATCAATGAATATTGTAAATGCACAAACAGTAATATCTCCACATTGCACGGTGCAATTCTGAAATTTTTTGCTTTTTCCTGCTAATCCTAGCATGATAAAGAAGATTCAAAGAGAGTGAGATGCCAGCTCCTTTCATTCAGTCAGTAGCTTCAAACATTTCTGGTATATGAAAAACATGTTTTTCAATGGCAAAAATCAATGAATATTGTAAATGCACAAACAGTAATATCTCCACATTGCACGGTGCAATTCTGAAATTTTTAGCTTTTTCCTGTTAATCCTAGCATGATAAAGAAGATTCAAAGAGAGTGAGATGCCAGCTCCTTTCATTCAGTCAGTAGCTTCAAACATTTCTGGTATATGAAAAACATGTTTTTCAATGGCAAAAATCAATGAATATTGTAAATGCACAAACAGTAATATCTCCACATTGCACGGTGCAATTCTGAAATTTTTTGCTTTTTCCTGCTAATCCTAGCATGATAAAGAAGATTCAAAGAGAGTGAGATGCCAGCTCCTTTCATTCAGTCAGTAGCTTCAAACATTTCTGGACGTTTTTCAATGGCAAAAATCAATGAATATTGTAAATGCACAAACAGTAATATCTCCACATTGCAAGGTGCAATTCTGAAATTTTTAGCTTTTTCCTGTTAATCCTAGCATGATAAAGAAGATTCAAAGAGAGTGAGATGCCAGCTCCTTTCATTCAGTCAGTAGCTTCAAACATTTCTGGTATATGAAAAACATGTTTTTCAATGGCAAAAATCAATGAATATTGTAAATGCACAAACAGTAATATCTCCACATTGCACGGTGCAATTCTGAAATTTTTAGCTTTTTCCTGTTAATCCTAGCATGATAAAGAAGATTCAAAGAGAGTGAGATGCCAGCTCCTTTCATTCAGTCAGTAGCTTCAAACATTTCTGGTATATGAAAAACATGTTTTTCAATGGCAAAAATCAATGAATATTGTAAATGCACAAACAGTAATATCTCCACATTGCAAGGTGCAATTCTGAAATTTTTAGCTTTTTCCTGTTAATCCTAGCATGATAAAGAAGATTCAAAGAGAGTGAGATGCCAGCTCCTTTCATTCAGTCAGTAGCTTCAAACATTTCTGGTATATGAAAAACATGTTTTTCAATGGCAAAAATCAATGAATATTGTAAATGCACAAACAGTAATATCTCCACATTGCAAGGTGCAATTCTGAAATTTTTAGCTTTTTCCTGTTAATCCTAGCATGATAAAGAAGATTCAAAGAGAGTGAGATGCCAGCTCCTTTCATTCAGTCAGTAGCTTCAAACATTTCTGGTATATGAAAAACATGTTTTTCAATGGCAAAAATCAATGAATATTGTAAATGCACAAACAGTAATATCTCCACATTGCACGGTGCAATTCTGAAATTTTTAGCTTTTTCCTGTTAATCCTAGCATGATAAAGAAGATTCAAGGAGAGTGAGATGCCAGCTCCTTTCATTCAGTCAGTAGCTTCAAACATTTCTGGTATATGAAAAACATGTTTTTCAATGGCAAAAATCAATGAATATTGTAAATGCACAAACAGTAATATCTCCACATTGCACGGTGCAATTCTGAAATTTTTTGCTTTTTCCTGCTAATCCTAGCATGATAAAGAAGATTCAAAGAGAGTGAGATGCCAGCTCCTTTCATTCAGTCAGTAGCTTCAAACATTTCTGGTATATGAAAAACATGTTTTTCAATGGCAAAAATCAATGAATATTGTAAATGCACAAACAGTAATATCTCCACATTGCACGGTGCAATTCTGAAATTTTTTGCTTTTTCCTGTTAATCCTAGCATGATAAAGAAGATTCAAAGAGAGTGAGATGCCAGCTCCTTTCATTCAGTCAGTAGCTTCAAACATTTCTGGTATATGAAAAACATGTTTTTCAATGGCAAAAATCAATGAATATTGTAAATGCACAAACAGTAATATCTCCACATTGCAAGGTGCAATTCTGAAATTTTTAGCTTTTTCCTGTTAATCCTAGCATGATAAAGAAGATTCAAAGAGAGTGAGATGCCAGCTCCTTTCATTCAGTCAGTAGCTTCAAACATTTCTGGACGTTTTTCAATGGCAAAAATCAATGAATATTGTAAATGCACAAACAGTAATATCTCCACATTGCACGGTGCAATTCTGAAATTTTTAGCTTTTTCCTGTTAATCCTAGCATGATAAAGAAGATTCAAAGAGAGTGAGATGCCAGCTCCTTTCATTCAGTCAGTAGCTTCAAACATTTCTGGTATATGAAAAACATGTTTTTCAATGGCAAAAATCAATGAATATTGTAAATGCACAAACAGTAATATCTCCACATTGCACGGTGCAATTCTGAAATTTTTAGCTTTTTCCTGTTAATCCTAGCATGATAAAGAAGATTCAAAGAGAGTGAGATGCCAGCTCCTTTCATTCAGTCAGTAGCTTCAAACATTTCTGGTATATGAAAAACATGTTTTTCAATGGCAAAAATCAATGAATATTGTAAATGCACAAACAGTAATATCTCCACATTGCACGGTGCAATTCTGAAATTTTTTGCTTTTTCCTGCTAATCCTAGCATGATAAAGAAGATTCAAAGAGAGTGAGATGCCAGCTCCTTTCATTCAGTCAGTAGCTTCAAACATTTCTGGACGTTTTTCAATGGCAAAAATCAATGAATATTGTAAATGCACAAACAGTAATATCTCCACATTGCACGGTGCAATTCTGAAATTTTTTGCTTTTTCCTGCTAATCCTAGCATGATAAAGAAGATTCAAAGAGAGTGAGATGCCAGCTCCTTTCATTCAGTCAGTAGCTTCAAACATTTCTGGTATATGAAAAACATGTTTTTCAATGGCAAAAATCAATGAATATTGTAAATGCACAAACAGTAATATCTCCACATTGCACGGTGCAATTCTGAAATTTTTTGCTTTTTCCTGTTAATCCTAGCATGATAAAGAAGATTCAAAGA